>NC_057803.1:207667928-207760391 GCF_018294505.1 Triticum aestivum | reverse complement strand
ATGGTGCAGGCGTGGATCGCCAGCGCGTCGAGGTAGGGCGGCGCACGGGCGGCGCGGGAGGACGAAGGGCGGCGCGCCCCGATGGGCTTGGAGGGCCCGGAGCGGGCTTGCCCGGGCCGGCGGCGGGAGGGAGGAGGTGGTGACAGGTGGCAGTTCCTGAGTGGCCGGGCGCGGCGGCGCGGGGCGTGTCCGGCGGGAGTAGACATGTCCGGCGGCGGAGGGGATGAAATTTTAGGATTAGGGTGGTTTTAGATCCGGGATTTTCGGGAGGTGATTTATATATAGAGGTAGGAGGAGTTAGGAAGGTCCAAATGGAGTGCGGTTTGCGGCCACACGATCGTGATCGAACGCTCTAGATGATGGAAGGGTTTTTGGTGGGTTTTGGGCCAAATTGGAAGGGTGTTGGGCTGCAACACAAACGAGGCCTTCTCGGTCCCTCGGTTAACCATTGGAGTATCAAACGAAGTCCAAATGGTACGAAACTTGACAGGCGGTCTACCGGTAGTAAACCAAGGCCGCTTGGCAAGTCTCGGTCCAATCCGGAAATGTTTAACCCCCCCACACAAAAAGAGGTAGAAAGGACCACCGAAGGACATAGGAGCGCCGGAATGCAAAATGGACAACGGGGAAAATGCTCAGATGCATGAGACGAACACGTATGAGAATGCAATGCACATGATGACATGATATGAGATGTATGACAAAGGCAAAAACACACGGAGACAAAAACCCGACACCGAGGAAAATAAAATAACTTAGGCCGGAAACGGCAAGAGTTGGAGTATAGATAAGGTAAATTACATCCGGGGTGTTCCAACACTCCACCACTACGAAAGGATCTCGTCCCGAGATCTAGGTCTGGAAAAACGTCGGGTACTCAGAACGGAGGTGATCCTCACGTTCCCAGGTGGCTTCACGGTCAGAATGGTGTGACCACTTGACTTTGAGAAATTTGATTGACTTATTGCGAGTCTTGCGCTCAGTTTCTTCAAAAATAGCAACTGGGTGCTCATGATAAGAAAGGTCTTCTTGGAGATCAATGTCTTCGAAGTTGACGGTGCGGTCAGGGGTCTTGAAGCACTTGCGGAGCTGAGAGACATGGAACATGTCGTGCACGTTTGCAAAGCTGGAGGGAAGCTCGAGTTTATAGGCGAGATCGCCTCTCTTACTGATGATCTTGAAAGGACCCACGTATCTAGGGGCAAGCTTCCCTTTGATACCAAAGCGATGAGTACCTTTCATTGGAGAGACCAGAGGTAAACATGGTCTCCGATCTCGAAAGCCAAATCACGATGCTTACTATCATAGTAGCTCTTCTGGCACGATTGCGCTGCTTTGAGGTTATCACGAATGACTTTGCACATTTCCTCTGCCTCTGTGATCAAGTCATTTCCAAGAAGTTGGTGTTCACCCGCCTCTGACCAGTTGAGAGGAGTACGACACTTCCTGCCATAGAGAATTTCAAATGGGGCCTTGCCCGAACTCGCTTGAAAGCTGTTGTTATAGGAGAACTCGGCATATGGAAGACAATCTTCCCACTTCATACCGAAAGAGACAACGCAAGCCCTGAGCATATCTTCAAGAATCTGATTGACACGCTCAACTTGATCGCTAGTTTGAGGATGAAAAGCTGTGCTGAAACGGATGTTGGTACCCATGGCCTTCTGAAAAGAATCCCAAAACTTGGAGGTAAAGATGCTGCCACGATCTGAAGAGATCAACTGCGGAATATCGTGTAGAGAGACAATCCGAGAGGTATAAAGCTCTGCCAATTGAGCTGCTGTGATAGACTCTTTGATAGGTAGGAGATGAGCCACTTTAGTGAGTTTGTCGATGACAAAATATAGCATCATTGCCACGCTTGGACTTTGGAAATCCCATCACGAAGTCCATCTCAATGTGGTCAAACTTCCATTCTGGAATGGCAAGAGGTTGGAGGAGACCAACTGGTCGTTAGTGTTCTGCCTTCACTCTTCTGCAGACATCACATTCATTCACGAACTGAGCAATCTCACGCTTCATTCGAGTCCACCAATACGCCTGCTTGAGGTCCTGGTACATCTTTGTACTTCCAGGGTGGATAGAGAGGAGAGAATTGTGAGCCTCATTCATAAGGACTTTACGAAGGTCACCTTTAGGCACCACAATGCGATCCTCGAAGAAGAGAGTATCCTTGTCATCAAGGCGATAGCACTTGTACTTGGATTGACTCTTGGCAATCCCAATCTTCACCTTCTTCACCATAGCACCAAGAAGTTGAGCCTCGTGAATCTGATCTTCCAAAGTAGGAGATACTTGAAGGTTGGCGAGGAAACCTTGAGGAACAACTTGCAGTTTGAGTTTGCGGAAAGCTTCACAAAGCTCAGGTTGGTAAGGCTTGAGAATCAGACTGTTGCAGTAAGCCTTTCTACTCAATGCATTAGCAATTACATTGGCCTTGCCTGGAGTATATTCAATGCTCGGATTATACTCTTGAATCATTTCGACCCAACGAGTCTGCCTGAGGTTGAGATTAGGCTGAGTGAAGATGTACTTGATACTCTTGTGGTCAGTGAACATGTCCATTTTTCTTCCCAATAAGAGATGTCTCCAAGTCAAAAGAGCATGCACAACTGCCGCCAACTCGAGGTCGTGAGTGGGGTAGTACTTCTCGTTGGGCTTCAACTGGCGAGAGGTATAAGCCACAACTTTCTTCTCTTGCATCAACACTGCACCAAGACCTTGAAGAGAGGCATCACAGAAGACCTCGAACGGTTTGGATTCATCAGGAGGAGTCAAACTAGAGCAGTGACTAATTTTTCTTTCAAGGTGTTGAAAGCGATGTCACATTCTGGAGACCAAACGTACTTCACGTGCTTCTGGAGAAGGTTGGAAAGAGGATTCGCGATCTTTGAGAAGTTCTCAACAAACCTTCGACAATAGCTTACGAGACCAAGGAAGCCGCGGAGTTGCTTCACGTTCTGAGGTGGTTCCCAATTCACAATTGCAGACACCTTCTCAGGATTCACCGCTATGCCCTTGGCAAAAATGATATGCCCAAGATAGAGAACCTCATCGAGCCAAAACTCGCACTTTGCAAACTTGGCGTAGAACTGATGTTCTCTGAGCTTATCGAGCACCAAACGCAAGTGCTTGGCATGATCTTCCTTGTTCTTGGAAAAGACCAAAATGTCATCGAGGTAGACCAAGACGAAGTCATTTGTGTAGGGGTTGAAGATGAAGTTCATCATGCGAGAGAAAGTCGGCGGAGCGTTGACGAGGCCAAAAGACATGACAGTGTATTCATATGAACCATAGCTTGTTCTGAAAGCCGTCTTGGGATAGCCCATACGGAGATCAAGCTTGGAGAATACTTGAGCAACTTTGAGTTGTTCGAACAGCTCGTTGGTGTTGGGAAGTGGGTACTTGTTCTTTATAGTCTTCTTGTTCAATGGACGGTAGTCGACACAGAGTCGGTCCGTTCCATCCTTCTTCTTCACAAAAAGAACTCCACAACCCCACGGAGAAGAACTAGGTCGGATGAGACCCATTCGCTCTTGAATATCGAGTTGCTTCTTCAGCTCCTTCAACTCTTCATGTCCAAGCTTGTAAGGACGTTTGCAAATAGGTTCCGTGCCAGGCTCAAGATCGATGACGAATTCAACTGGCCGGTGCGGAGGCATTCCTGGAAGCTCTTCTGGAAAGACGTCTTGATATTCGCAAACGACTGGAATTTGAGAGATGGCATCCAGTTCACCCTTCTCATTGAGAGAAAACAGACGAATGGTATCATCACGAGCAGCAAAGACAATTACATCCTCAGACGAATGAGTCAATTGAATTTGCCTAGAAGCACAATCAAGCTGAGCCTTGTGCTTAGAAAGCCAGTCTATTCCGAGAATAAGATCAATATCTGAGTTACCAAGGACCATTGGGGAAGAAAGAAACTTGTAATCGCCCAACGTGATAGTAACATCTGGAACCTCCAAACTTGCACTCAAACGTTTGCCAGGAGAAATGATATCCATTTGTTTGCCCAAATGAGAAGAAACGAATTCATTCTTGGCAAAAAATGGCTTTGACAATGAAACAATGCGATGCACCAATATCAAAAAGTACTTCTGCAGGAACATCATTAACATGAAGGTTATCCATGATGACATCTGACAAGTCCTCTGCCTGAGCTGCATTCATCAAGTTGACCTTGGTGTGCTTGGGGTTATGCTTGACCACAGCTGTACTTACAGATCTCATAGGAGGAGGAGGAGGGAGACACCTCTGATTGAAGCATTTGTTGGCATAGTGACCCTTCTGTTGGCACTTGTTGCACGTGACATATGAAAGCGGACGGTGATACGGAGCACTTGATCTTGGAGCTTGAGACGAAGTCTTGTTCTGAAAGCCAGGGTTGGGTGGATGGGAAGATCCACTTCCACCTTTGCTCTTCTGCCGATAAGGCTGGCGGAATGGAGGAGGAGGAAGCCAATACTTTTGCTGCTTAGCCACTTGAGTTGAGGAAGAAGGAGTAGCATCTCTGACTCGCTTCTTGGAAGCATCACACTTCAGTTGAGCAGTCTCTTGCTTCATTGCCATGTTGTAAAACTCATCGTACGTCTTGGTCTCAAAGAGGACGAGAGCTAGCTGGATTTCTTCTCTGAGACCACCCCTGAACTGGTATATCATGCTCTTCTCGTCAGGGACGTCTTGCTTAGCAAAACGGGCGAGCTTCTGAAACATTTTGTTGTACTCATAAACAAACATAGTGCCATGCTTTAGGTTGCGGAATTCCTCACGCTTGCTTTCAACCACACTTTGAGGAATATGATGAGCTTTGAAGTCTTGACGAAATTCATCCCAGGTAATCACACGGCCACCTCTGGAATCTTTGTAATGCTGAAACCATTCTGCAGCTTGGTCTTTGAGTTGGAAGGAGGCGAACATGACAAAGTCCTCAGGCTTGACGTTACTACACTCAAAATGCTTGCATATGTCCATGAGCCAATCATTAGCGTATGTTGCCTCAACACAATTGCTGAAGGTCTTTGGCTGGTTAGCAAGGAACTGGTTGAGTGTAGCAAACTGATTCTGATTGTTGCCATGATCCTGGTTCCCTGGGTTGCGCTCTTGAAGAAGTTGCATGATCAGCTACGTGTTTGCATTGGTAGCGGCCATCACAACTTGCCATGCCTCTGGAGGTGGAGGTGGTGGTGGCAGATCAGGATTCAGAGTCGTGCGCGTTGGAGGAGCCATCCTGAAGAGGTTGACATCCGTTAGCACATTGACAGACAAATATTGAAGCTGAATCAAACGGATTGAAATTGCAACATAAAGTCTTCACATCCGAACCAAATGAATGAATGCAGTCCAATCGAAATGGTCACATTTCCATAAATTGAGAAGCCACTAAGAATTGAGGTAGAAGAATAAAAACAAGGTATGGACAAGAACGAATACTTGGTGAGGATTACCCAATCCCAAACCAAATATCCACAGAAGAAGAACTAGAGCTACCAGAATTCCCACCTATGAAACTCTCGAACCTTTCCGATTATGCAATCAGGTGTTGGGGATACAGGGGAAGCATAATATCTCACCCAAATCTAGCAAATCCTACATCCAGGTGTATCCATCCTTCAACACATACCCGAGAAACCTTCGGAAATCATTTACCTCAACCTTCGAAAAGCATCCGTTATACGAGTTATGGCAATACTCCCGAACTCATGCCCTAGTACTGGGTGGCGTCGAGGTTATCTCACCAACAACTGCATAAAAGAGATTTTCGATGTCGGCGAAACTCAGGTATTCTAGAATCTCAACGATAAAATTGTGACGACAACACCTCAGAGCTCAACTCCCCGGGACACTGCCACAACCCCTAAATGACAGGAGGCACCAAGAACAATGTTGTCGTCACAAATCAATCAGAACGATTCCAAGATACCCGCGTGATCCTAAATTTTTTTAGTGAAATTTGAGAAGAGAAGAGTCAAAACTCTATGTCAGGATGCCTTACCAGAGCGATGAAGGAACTGGGGAGTAAAAAGAATTCCTAACTCTCCGATATATAATTCCTAAATGACTCGAAACATTTTTCTAGACTCAACAACGCCAACGATTCGATCAAGCAGGGGGCTCCTAAGGTCGGGGAAGACTCTGATTACCAACTTGTAACGCCCTCGATGCGGCTATATCTCCTACGTGTCGAAGCACGACTTAGAGGCATAACCGCATTGAAAGCAATGTCGCAAGTAAGGTAATCTTCACAACAACCCATGTAATAAATATATAAAAGGGGAAAGGATACATAGTTGGCTTACACTCGCCACGTCACACAAATACATGAATAACATTACAATCATCCAATACACTCAGGGTCCGACTACGGTACCAAAATAAAAGATCAACCCCCACATGCGACAAAGTCCCTGATCGCCCCAACTGGGCACCACTACTGATCATCTGGGAAAGACACATAGTAACGGCGAGAGTCTTCATCGAACTCCCACTTGAGCTCAAGCGCATCGTCTGGAACGGTATCATCGGTCCTTGCATCTGGTTTTGGAAGTAAACTGTGAGTCACGGGGACTCAGCAATCTCGCACCCTCGTGATCAAGACTATTTAAGTTTATAGGTAAGGCAAGGTATGATGTGGAGCTGCAGCAAGCGACTAGCATATATGGTGGCTAACATACGCAAATGAGAGCGAGAAGAGAAAGCAAAGCACGGTCGGGCAACTATGATCAAGAAGTGATCCTAGAACAACCTACGTCAAACATTACTCCAACACCGTGTTCACTTCCCGTTCTCCGCCGAGAAGAGACCATCATGGTTACAAATGCGGTTAATTCATTTTAATTAAGTTAAGTTTCATGTTATCTACAATCGGACATTAACAAATTCCCATCTGCCCATAACCGCGGGCACGGCTTCCGAAAGTTCAAATCCCTGCAGGGGAGTCCCAACTTAGCCTATCACAAGCTCTCACGGTCAACGAAGGATATTCCTTCTCCCGAGACATTCCGATCAGACTCGGCATCCCGGTTACAAGACATCCTCGACAATGGTAAAACAAGTCCAGCAACACTGGCCGAATGTGCCGACAAATCCTGATAGGAGCTGCACATATCTCGTTCTCAGGGCACACTCGGATAGGTCAAGCTACGAGTAAAACCAACCCTCGAGTTTCCCCGAGGTGGCCCCGCGGGCTGCCCAGTTCGGACCAACACTCAGAGGAGCACTGGCCCAGGGGGGTTTAAAAAAAGATGACCCTCGAGCTCCGGAAACCCAAGGGAAAAAGAGGCTAGGTGGCAAATGGTAAAACCAAGGTTGGGCATTACTGGAGGAGTTTTATTCAAGGCGAACTATCAAGGGGTTCCCATTATAACCCAACCGCGTAAGGAACGCAAAATCCAGGAACATAACACCGATATGACGGAAACTAGGGCGGCAAGAGTGGAACAAAACACTAGGAAAAAGGCCGAGCCTTCCACCCTTTACCAAGTATATAGATGCATTAAGATAACAAGGTAATAAGGTGATATCCCAACAGTAAACAATGTTCCAACAAGGAACGATCTCCAATCTTCACTTGCAACTAGCAACGCTATAAGAGGGGCTGAGCAAAGCGGTAACATAGCCAATCAACGGTTTGCTAGGACATGGTGGGTTAGAGGTTTGACATGGCAATTTGGGAGGCACGATAAGCAAGTGGTAGGTATCGTAGCATAGGCATAGCAAAAGAGCGAGCATCTAGCAAGCAAAGATAGAAGTGATTTCGAGGGTATGATCATCTTGCCTGCAAAGTTGTCAGAGTTGACTTGATCCTCGTAAGCGAACTCAACGGTCTCCTCATTCACGAACTCATCTCCCGGCTCTACCCAAACAAGAACAACAAGCAAACGGAACACAATCAACCACGTGCAATGCTCAAACAACATGGTGCAAACATGGTATGGTATGCGGGATGCGGTATGCGATGCATATGCAAGATTTGACAAGGAATGATTAAACCTGGCCTCAACTTGTAAATCCAAGAGTTCCACTGGAAAGGTGAGGTGATTTCGGTTGAAATCGATATAAAGATCACCGGAATCGGATGCACGGTTTGGAAATGGCAAGCAAAACAAATATGGCACCGGTGTGCGATAATCAGCAAGTGACCAACTAAATGCATCAAGATAAATATGCTACAGCACTCAAACATGACAACAAAAATACATGGCAGAGATCCAATCATGAAGCCTGACAAAAGACGAACACTGAGCTACGGCTAATTCATCCATTAATAGGTTCAAACAAGCATGGCAAAAGTGCAAATGATAACAGGTTTCAGACTTAGTGAAATTAACACAAGTCTGGAATTTATCATCAGGAAGCACACTTTAGAGCATGAAACTACATGCTACAGGAACTTATCATGGCAAAGCAAGGCATGGCATGAAGCTACTCAAAGTACTTAACAAAAGTCCCTTAGTGACCTTGAGCCAAAAGGGATCAGAAAATACAATTGCAAGCATGTGAACATGGCAAAAACATAAACAGATTCAGACTTGGTGAAAAACATGAGCATGCAAATCAGTTAACGAGTAGGCATGTTTACGAGCTCGATGCACTCACTACATAGCATGGCATGACAAACTAAGCATACACGCATCAAGAATACATGGCAAAGAAGCTAGACATGGCAAGAACAACAACATAGCACGCATGGATCAATAGCAACATCCTCGGCAAAATCGCTAAACAAGTCAACAATCTACCAGGATTCACGATATAACAAAAGTAGAGCTCGATTGACTCAAGCTAGGTTGCTCCATAAATGCAAAAAAATACATGGATGGATAGAGCACCACAATGTTAACAAATCATCTTTACTGATCATCCTCAAAAGAGGCACGGATCACTAGGAAACAACATGAACATATGGCATAATAACAAAATCAGGACAAGGACTTAGTGAAATACTAAGTCCCTGAAAACAGCATTACCGATTACGCTACTTTCCAAGCTTGTGCTAGTCACCAAAAATATCAAAAAAATACATGGAAAGCACCTCTGTAAAGATGGCATGGCATATAACATGTAGAGCTCAGGATCATAGCATGCACACATTAATCATGGAAAAAATGACAAAATGTCATTTGCTGAAACAGATCTGCCAAATTCATCACATAGCCCTCTTCCAAAAGCATTTCGGGCATCAAGATGAGCTCAAATGAAAATGATGCAATGATATGAAATGATGTACTCGTCGAGACAAACATTTTGATTTGCTACACGCACGAATCGGAGCTACAGATGCAGAGTTATAGCATGTGCAAGAATGCAAAAGAAACTAGGGTTCGACGGAAAATTAGGTCAACCCGAGGACTCCCAGATTTGGATCGCCGGATCACTGTAGCTTCGTGCGTCGTGGTTCCCATGGTCGCCGGATTCGTCGCCGTTGACGATGGGACTTGCCGGAGTTTGGCCGGAGTAGGAGGACAACGGGGTGCGCCGGCGACGGAGAGGAGGGTGGCGGCGTCGGGTGCGGTCGCTGGAGCTGCGGCTGCTGGCGACGAGGGGCGGAGCGGCGATGGCGGCAATGGCGCGCGGCGGCGCCGGTGCGGTGACGGCTGCCGGCGACAAGCGGCGGGGCGATGGTGCAGGCGCGGCTCGCCGGCGCGTCGAGGTAGGGCGGCGCACGGGCATCGCGGGAGGACGAAGGGCGGTGCGCCTCGATGGGCTTGGAGGGCCCGGCGCGGGCCTGCCTGGGCCGGCGGCGGGAGGGAGGAAGCAGTGATAGGTGGCAGTTCCTGAGTGGCCGGGCGCGGCGGCGCGGGGCGTGTCCGGCGGGAGCGGACACGTCCGGCTGCGGAGGGGACGAAATTTTAGGGTTAGGGTGGTTTTTGATCCGGGATTTTCGGGAGATGATCTATATATAGAGGTAGGAGGAGCTAGGAAGGTCCAAATGGAGTGCGGTTTGCGGCCACGCGTTCGTGATTGAACACTCTAGATGATGGAAGGGTTTTTGGTGGGTTTTGGGCCAAATTGGAAGGGTGTTGGGCTGCAACACAAACTAGGCCTTCTCGGTCCCTTGGTTAACCGTTGGAGTATCAAACGAAGTCCAAATGGTACGAAACTTGACAGGCGGTCTACCAGTAGTAAACCGAGGACGCTTGGCAAGTCTTGGTCCAATCCGGAAATGAGTAACCCCCATACACAAAAAGATGTAGAAAGGACCACCAGAGGACATAGCAGCGCCGGAATGCAAAACGGACAACGGGGAAAATGCTTAGATGCATGAGACGAACACGTATGCGAATGCAATGCACATGGTGACATGATATGAGATGCATGACAAAGGCAAAAACACACGAAGACAAAAACCCGACACCGAGGAAAATAAAATAACTTAGGTCGGAAACGGCAAGAGTTGGAGTACAGATAAGGTAAATTACATCCGGGGTGTTACACCTCCTCCTCCTTGAGCACCGCGGCAACGTTGGCCTCGCCCCGTTCCTCCTCCCCTCGCGGCCGGTTCCGCCGCCACGAGATCCGGGGGAGGGGGACACGCTATCGAGTAGAACCCTCATCGCTGCCGCCAAGACACCACCGCGGCCTCGCCCTCTCCCCATGGCTAGAAGGGAAGGGTTGCGGAAAAGAAGAAGGAGAAGTGTGTGCAGAGAAGCGCCGCTCCTTTCACTTTTTATAGTGGGACGGGGCTGGGGGCTGGCTCCTCATATGGAAATGGCCACCCCGATCCTCAAATACGACCTCTCTGCACCCTCTATGACTCTGAGGGTCGAGGCTAACCCTCTGCTCCAACCACCAGTGCTCAATTTTCAGCCATGGCACTCCTCCACGTGCCCTCCGCATCCACCACCTACCACACCCAATGCATGCGGAACACATGGCAGGTACGTTCGAAATGGGAGGCAAGTGGGATGGCAGTTTCTGCCCCGTGATCATGGGACAAGGAGAATCCGCAAGCCATGATCAAAGTTTTCCAACAACATTGCGTACGATGCGTGGAAAAACCATAAACTGGCCGGGATCAAGTCTAACGAAGGAGCAAAGAAGACCTCAAGGGACTAGCCTCTACAACACCCTCGCCTATGCACTTATTAGGCCCTACCCCGATGATGCTCTGCAGCATGTTCGGGGTAGGCCCGGGGGCTTCTATCGCTGCAACAAACCCTGGGTCTGTTGCCCAAACCATGCACAGGCACGGGAGCGCCAGCCCAGACTAGAGTGTAGGAACCCCAGACATTCGAAGGACCAACATGCAGATCAAAGGGAGTAAGATCAAACCAGAGAAGCAGGATATCGTCAAGAGAAAAGCCTCCATTGCCGGGCAGGCGAGCCCGGCAAGGGGCGAGGCCGCCTCCAAGAACACACAACCAAAGCACCCCAGCAGGGCCTGCCAAGGCTCACGGAAGCAAAACCACCTCACCAACCACACTACCACGACCCACGTCATCGATCAGTGCGGTGTCAAGCCACAAAGTGTTTAAGTGGCGGCCATTTTCTATATGAGAAACCCTCAGACGACAACCGTCCTGCGATATGTCAAGCGAGAAGGCACGGAGCTGGCAAGATAGCCCGACAAGCCTTGCCGGGCAACCAATGGTGTGACATTGAGCGGCACATTTAATGCGCCCTGTCAGCCCACAGAGTTAGGTATGATAGCATTGTTTGCTATCTTATCAGTGTGTAATGACTACTTTTCCATTGTGCTAACCCCTTGATCTATAAAAGGAGGCCCATGGCAACCAAAGAAATGGTTAGAAGATTGGATAACTCACACCCCCGTACGTCTGTAGCCACTGTTGCCTCAGGGCAACCCTAACGGGCAAGTGTACTACGCTCCGCCACCACCCTTCCACCATCAATCCACCAAAGCAAGAGTAGGGTTTTACGCCTTGCAACGGCCTAAACCTGGGTAAAATTGCATGTGTGATCTCTTCCGTGCTGCCCCATGCTCGTCTGCTCTTTGTGCAACGCGTCGCCCCCCTACTGAACCAGCAAGGGGCCTCCTGGTCCCATAGGTGGCGGTGGTTTCCCGCGACAGTAGTCATATCACAAGACCCCGTCAATTAGTCTAATCACCCCCTCTAGACATGCTTTCGATCCTACAAGTGGTATCAGAGCTTTGGTCTCCATTTGCCTTGATTTCCATAGCTTTGGCGATCATAGCCTTGGTTTCACAACCGAGGAGAGTATGACGTCTAGCGAGGGAAATTACCACCGTAGAGGTCCTTACTTTGATGGTACTAATTTTGCTAGTTGGAAGTATAAGATGAAAATGCATATTCTTGGACATAACCCCGGTGAGGGAGTCCTTGACTAAGGGGTCCTCGGGCGTCTGGCCTATTAGCCATGGGTCGGACTGATGGGTTGTGAAGATACGAAGATCGAAGACTGCAACCGTGTCCGGATGGGGCTCTCCTTGGCGTGGAAGGCAAGCTTGATAACCGGATATGTAGATTCCCTTCTTTGTAACCGACCTTGTGTAACCCTAGATCCTCCCGGTGTCTATATAAACCGGAGGACTTAGTTCGGATAGGAGAATCATTATCATAGCCATACAAGCTAGACCTCTAGGGTTTAGCCATTACGATCTCGAGGTAGATCAACTCTTGTAATACTCATATTCATCAATATCAATCAAGCAGGACGTAGGGTATTACCTCCATGGAGAGGGCCCGAACCTAGGTAAACATTATGTCACTTGTCTCCTATTACCATCGACCTTAGACGCACAGTTTGGGACCCTCTACCCGAGATCCGCCGGTTTTGACACCGACATTGGTGCTTTCATTGAGAGTTCCACTATGCCGTCGACAACAAGATCGATGTCTCGCCTTGTTCTCAAGGATAATATCACCACCGGAGGAATCCTGGCTCCTGGCCAAACCCTCAGGCCGGGCGGCTTTACCATGACCGCCCATTCGGTCATTAAGCCAATGATGACCTCTCAGTTCATCGAAAACCCCCTTCGTATCAACTCCAAACACTCCAAACAGATGGATCCAGCAGATCTTTCGTCTTTAAACGAGCTCCTAGATCGCATCGGCGCCCTGGGGGTCACTATAAACTACGATCGGATTGGGTTAAACCCAATCAGAGAGAAATAAAATCTCCGCCGATCACCCACCAGATAGCTGTAGTCGAGGAGCGAGTCGATAACTCTTCCTCCATATTGAGGACGGACTATGTCCGGATGTCCGGTCTCGACGAGCCGGACACCTACCCGCGAGGTGAAGCATCCCGCCCTCTGAACATAGAATCAGACGACGAGCCTAAGAAATTAGTGGACATCCTGGAGCCCGATTAGTTAAGTTCAGAAGACCTTCAGACTCCGGATCCAAAACTGGGGCAGGGTTCAGATTTAAATCCACCCACCCACCCGAATACAAGCGCTCTCATGAGCATAAAACAACAGTCTCAGGAAACAGTCCACCACTTGTGGGCCAGATTCCTTCTTGTCAAAAAAATATTAAAGATTGCCGCGATGAGGAAGCGATCTCAGTGTTCCGCAACAATTGCAAGGATGAAGGAATCCTCAACGCCATCAACCGCCGTCGCATCCTACACTTCGCTGACTTGGCAACCATCGTATAGAAGTACAATGCAATGGAAAGCGCATGGAAAACTCAAGCAACTCGTTGGGAATCATTGGTCCCCACTCAACCCTTCATTTAGGAGAAAAGGGTGCACCCTTGCAACACGCCCGATTCAATAGTAAAGAAATACAAGTCCAGTATGGGGCGCGAAACTGTTCTAGAAGGATGGCTTGATGGGCCATGCAAAATACACGCAACACCGGATAACATACCAACACATAGCCTTAGAGCATGTTGGATACCCTGGCAAGTGGCCAAGAGCGGCGAGGATATCCTCACCAAGAATAACCGAGAACAACACCCCCAGAGGACAACGACCCCAAAGTACTGATGGTCTTCGAGACATTCGCCTCCAACAACAAGAGCAAGAGAGCACTACGCGGACTCGCCGAAGTCTGTCAAATAGAAGCAATAAACCCTTAGAACAACACGGCTATAACTTTTAATGCCGGCGACGAACCAAAATACAGGACAGTCCGAGCACCAGCCACCTTGGTCCTCAGTCCAATTGTGGACGATTTTCGTCTTACCAAGGTCCTTATGGATGGCGGCAGCGGACTAAACCTCATCTACGAAGATACACTCCACAAAATGGAAATAGACAAGAGCCGCATTGAGCAAAGCAGCATGACCTTCCGAGGAATTATCCCTAGTCGGGAGACGCAGGGTGCAGGAAAAATAACACTCGATGTGGTATTCGGCACGCTGGAGAATTATCGGTCCGAAGAAATAACCTTCCAAGTGGCCCCTTTCAACAGTGGGTATGATGCACTCCTAGGACGAGATGCATTTATGCGCTTCCAAGCCGTACCATATTACGGATACATGAAGCTTAAGATGCCTGGTCCCAACGGTATAATCACTCTAGCTAGTGATCCAGACATAGCACTCTGCACCGAGAATAAAACTGCATCCTTGGCCCTCGAGGCATTATCTGAAGCCCTCACAGCCGAAGAATTAGCCGTGCTGCACTCTACGGTGGACAGGGATGATGTCATCCTAGACAAACGACCCAAATCCACCTCCTTCAAACTAGTAGAAGAAATAGTCAAATTCCAAGTCCATCCAACAGACCCCAAGAAGACAGCATCCATCGGAGCACAATTAGATCCAATGGTTGACGCCGCGCTATGAGAGTTCCTGCGCGAAAATTGGGATATATTCGCCTGACACCCTTCCGATATGCCAGGAATCCCATGCGAGCTGGCCGAACACAGCCTCAATATATTAAAAGGATATAAACCGGTCAAGCAAACATTGTGGTGCTTTTCCGAACCCAAACGTCAAGCTACGGTGGAGGAGCTAGCCAAGTTAATTGAGGTCGGATTCATCAGAAAAATAAAACATCCGGACTGGCTGGCAAACCTAGTGATGGTATCAAAGAAGGACAGATCCTGGCGGTTGTGCATCAATTTTAAAGACCTCAATAAGGCCTGCCCTATGAATCCCTTCCCCCTCCCCCGCATTGATCAAATCATTGATGCTACCGCAGGACACGACTCACTGTGTTTCCTGGATGCATATTCCGGATACCATCAAATCAAAATGAAGGAGTTCGATCAAGCTGCAACATCATTCATTACCCCATATGGGCCATTCTACTTCAACACCATGCCCTTCGGGCTCAAGAACGCCGTCGCCACATACCAAGGCATGATTCAAACATGCCTAGAGAAGCAGATCGGCAAGACAATTGAAGCTTACATGGACGACATCGTCATCAAAACCAGGCGCGTCGATACATTAATAGACAATTTATGTCTCACATTCGATAACCTCCGCGCGTATGACATCAAGCTCAATCCTGAAAAGTGCATTTTCGGCGTCCCTGTCGGAAAATTGATGGGCTTCATCGTTCCCAACAGAGGAATTGAAGCAAATCTAGCCAAAATCCGAGCTCTGTCACAATTGGCTACGCCGACAAACCTTAAACAAGTCCAAAAGCTCGTGGGTTGCGTGGTAGATCTAAGCCGCTTTTTCTCCAGATTGGGAGAAAATGCACTACCATTCTATCGTCTTCTATGGCGAATCGACCACTTCGAGTGGACGAATGTGGCAACAGTCGGACTGGAGGAAATAAAAACCCTTCTTGCGAGCAACCCAATCCTTGCCGGGCCAAACGTCGATGGACCGATGTTGTTATACATATCGGCAACACATCAGGTGGTGAGCGCCGTGCTCGTCGTCGAACGAGAATAGGACAGACACAAATTCCCGCTTCAGAAGCCAGTATACTACGTATCCACTGTCCTTACACCATGCAAATCCCGGTACCCCCATTATCAAAAGATAGCATATGCGGTCTTCATGGCATCCCCAAAGCTTCGTCACTACTTCCAGGAGTGTTTGATCACAGTAGCTTTCGAAGTACCACTCAATGACATTATAAACAACCGCGATGCCATGGGCCAGATTGCTAAATGGGCCATTGAGCTCCTTCCATTTGATATTACATACAAACCACGTCGAGCTATTAAATCCCAAGTATTGGCTGACTTCGTCGCCGAATGGACAGAGGCCGAACTCCCTAAAGAGTACGGAACATATTCCAGTTAGGTTATGTATTTTGATGGCTCCAAAGTGCTGGCAGGGCTAGGAGTGGGCGTCGTTTTAACGTCCCCTACTAGAGACGTCGTTCAACACATACTCAAAATACTGTACACAGACTCCAATAATGCAGCTAAATACGAGGCCTTATTGCATGGTCTCCAGATGGCTATCTCCATGGGCATACAATGCCTAGAAGTGTGCGGGGACTCAAACCTCGCAATATCTCAAATAAATGGAGACTTCGACGCCAAAGATCCGAAGATGGCAGCTTATTGTAATGCAGTCATAAAAATGTCGGCTTGGTTCAAGGGGCTCGAGTTCCATCATGTGGCTTGAGAAAATAATCAAGTGGCGGGTGTTCTTGCCTGTACCGGCGCTAAGCGCGACCCCATCCCACCTAATATCTTTCTGGAAAGGCTTTTTAAGACATCCGTGGTGTGGCAGGGGGAAAACGGCAACACTAGTCCGGATCCGAACATAACCCCTGATTCTGAAAACACCGACATCATCGGAGGCTCAACCACCGAAATAACACCATCGGCGCACCTCATCATGGCAGCCATTGGCCCATGGACCGAACCCTTCCTAGCCTACCTTAACAGGAAGGATCTTCCCAAGGACCAGAATGAGGCCTGCTGCATTGTCTGGCGCTCGAAGGCCTACAAGGTTCATGACGGAGAGCTCTATAAGAAAAGCGCTACCGGAGTTCTTCAAAGATGTATCTACGAGGAAGAGGGGCGGAAGCTCTTGGCCAAGATTCACGTCGGGCTCGGCGGTCACCACGCCGTAGCTCGGGCACTTGTTAGCAAGGCCTTCCATACAGGGTTTTATTGGCCGACGGCCCGAGCAGATGCACAGGACCTTGTCCAACATAGCGTCGGATGCCAACTCTTCGCCAACCAAAGCCATATGCCCCCCCCACTGCCTTACAAACAATCCCCATCACTTGGCCTCTTGCGGTCTGGGACTCGATATGGTCGGACCCCTTAAAGGAGGAAGCCATAAGAGAAAGTACCTGCTAGTCATGGTGGATAAATTCACTAAGTGGATAGAGGCCAAACCAGTCAAAACAACCGAAGAGGGGCCGGTAATAGATTTCATATCCGGCGTGGTACACCATTATGGTGTCCCACACAGCATAATAACCGATAATGGCTCTAATTTCATAGCCGATGAAGTGAAAACTTGGTGTGCTAATCTAGGTATTAAACTCGATTACGCCTCGGTCTATCACCCGCAGACAAACGGTCAAGTCGAACGGGCTAATGGTCTTATTATGAGCGGCATCAAACCTAGACTAGTGCAGTCTTTGATAGAATCAGACAAGCACTGGGTGGGGGAACTTGACTCCGTACTCTGGGGGCTACGGACCACACCCAACCGCACTACTGGATATACACCTTTCCTCATGGTGTATGGTGCAGAAATAGTGTTACCCTGCGATATTATTCATGAATCACCTCGAGTGCGCATGTATGAAGAGAGAGAACCCAAGCTTGATCGACAGCAGATCCTAGATGCCTTCGAGGAGGAGCGCGACGTCGCAAAATCCCGTTCCCATTTTATCAATAGCAGGCTCGCAGGTAACAAAGCAGAGAAGTGCGGGCCAAGACTTATAACGTTGGTGAACTCGTTCTACGCCTGCCGGAGAAGAAAAAGGACAAACTCAACCCCAAGTGGGAGGGTCCCTTCATCATTGATGAAGTTCTCACCAGAGGAGTGTACCGCCCGCGTGATGCGTCATACAATCACCTGGAGCCGAACCCCTGGAATGCAACGAGACTACGATGATTTTATGCCTAGCGCCAAACTCTGTGTTCGTCAACCCCAAGTGGGAGGGTCCCTTCATCATTGATGAAGTTCTCACCAGAGGAGTGTACCGCCCGCGTGATGCGTCACACAATCACCTGGAGCCGAACCCCTGGAATGCAACGAGACTACGATGATTTTATGCCTAGCGCCAAACTCTGTGTTCGTCTCCTCCCTCCTGTTATTAATGTTATTTTTTCTCTCTTTTCGTTTTTTATTTTTTTTCTTTCATTTTGCTCTTTAGCCTTATGGTTTAAGTACGGCTAGACCGTCCTTACCTGATGCGTACACCTCTGCATATGTATGTTCATTATACCTACGGGCTTTCCGTATAGAAGCTTGCTATTATCCTTTGAGCATCAAGCTCACAACATATGCGTTTTTCAATATGTACCTTTTCTTCGCCATTATATGCATCGATATGACCTAAATTTTGGCCAAGCTGGGTTGCTTGGCTCCTGTGCTTATGCCCTACGTTCCCCGTTAGTTCGGCTAGGGCATAAAGGGAGCACCTCTACGATTGTTACTGTCGGGTCATCCGGATGTGTACCTAAGACTGGGTGAAGCCAAAAGCTAGCGTTCTTAAGGGAATATTCGGTGGGCGAATTAAAGATTTCCCCGCACTCATTCCATTATGAAACCCAGAAGTTACTTACTCTATGATTTTTTCAATCATAGTTCGGACATGCACATCAAACGCATGCACACCCAGGGAAAGGAACCCTTAACGAAGCTATTATCTCTGGAAGATGTTTCTTACATAATGTAATATAACATAACTAGCCGGATACACATTGTCTGTACAAGCAACTGTGACCCCTACGCCTGTATCCCATGGATGCCCCGGTATATTCTACCGTTAGGGTATTCGGAAACACTCCGCACCTTCGGGTCCAGAGGTCGAAGCGAAAAGGTCGGCCATGCCAATTGTTTTTATTATCCAGCTAGAAGGAAAGTACATAGTCACTTAGGACTCAAAAACTTCCTCCTCTATACCATCCAACAGGCGGTCTAACTTACAATCCTGTTGTGAGTATCTAGCAGCCACCTCAACTTGGCCATATACTAAACTAACGGGAATTTCTTCCCCATTTGACCCTAGCGGTCTGACCCGGGCCATGTGATTCGGATCCAGCTTTGTATACCGCGTTTTTATCATGGCCCAGGCTTCTCGCGCACCATCTCGCCAGGCCAATATCTTCCACAGTCGAATACGCCATCGTGCTCCCTTGAACAGCTCCACAAGCTTCTCCATACTCCCTGGAGGGGAGTCGGATGGCCATAAGGCCTTGGCTACACTCCGCACTGCCTGCCGAGCTTGCTCGTGCAACTGCAATAGCTCTTGCAGAAGATCACTTGATGATCCGGACACCTCCTCTTCAGGGAGGCCAGACAATACACCTGCAATCATAGCTATATCAGCTACGGTTACTTCCAAACTGGTATAAGATAAATGCGCCACATACTGAATATGCCGCCTCACAGTTTTTTGTTCTCCTTCACGGAGTCAGCTAGCTGAGCTCGCACATCTTTCAGTTCTTTGCCCAGTTTGGTGTTTGAATCCTGGAGCTTCTTTTTCTCCTGAACGACTTTTGTTAACACACGCTCGCCTGCTGCTAGCAGTTTTTTGGCTCCAAGTTCTTCGCCTCAAGCGGCATCCAGCTGCTCCCGCAGTTGGTCTAACGGACCAATACAACGATAAGCAACTAGATTAGCATTGTTAGTGTACAATTATGATTTCTCAATGGAGGGAAACATTACCGGGGGATGCCTTCTTGGATTTCTCCAGTTTGGCATTGGCAGCAGACAGCTGGCACTGACACTTTTCTAGTTCCTGAGTTAACATGGTGTTCTTCTCCGGTAGCACCTAGTTGTACATTGATCCTTAAATCAGTTGTTTCAACTACTTTAAGTCTCAAGGGCTACTGGCATATGGTTATCATAGTCAGACAAAACAAACTTACCTACACATCTTTTAAATGCTGTTTTGTGGCCCTATTAAGCCCATCTCGAGCAGCTCGAATATATGCATCGGCCGAGCTGAAGGCGTTAAGTGAATCTTCTGGAAAGCAAGGGTCTCATAAAATGGCCTTGCGGCGTCGATGATTCATGGCGCTCTCCACTTCCGAGTTGGTGACGGATACATCATCCGAGTCCTCGGCTGGAGGACAGTCTGGCGTCACCCCCGCATCAGCCCCCGTCTTCACGGCAGGATTTGAATCCTGGCTGTGGGAAGTATGACCGGACGGAACCCCAGGTATAGTCCGACACATCTTTTTCCTGATACAGGGTAAACGGAATGGTCACAGTTGGACGTGACTGCAAAAGTGCATACTTGCAAATTCATACCTCTTTGATGAAGGCTCGGCCGTATCTTCGTTTGCCTTCTTCTTAGAAGGCTTGCCTGGTATGGAGGATGCTCTCTTCGGAGATGCTCCCCGAGCAGCATGGCGCGCCGAACGCTTCCCCTTCTAAAGAACAGGATAGTGCGGTGGGTAAGGAGGAATGAGAAAACTCTTTTGGATAAGGTGTCTTCGGATTACTTACACGTGAAGCAGGAAGGAGGCCGGGGTAATCGGTGATAATGGGTACATATGTACCGTCGTAGCTCATCTGATAGAATATTCCCTCCTCAAGCTCCACAAATATGTCCGGATCTTCCTGATATCCAGGGTTGAGATCCCGGTTGCAATTCTCCGGCTGAGGGGCAAGGTCATAGATCCCCTCGATAGCCTTCCACCATTCCTGTTATGAGCAAGATAAGATGCTTCCTATCAAGAATGATTCAGGGACAAGAATAAAATGGTGGAGCTGAGCCTTACCTAGCTGGGAGGATCATACATGCAAGATCCGTCTCGAATTGGGAGACGGGTGAACTCCTCCTTCTCCCCTTTATACAGCTCGGCCAATATTTTGGCTAGGGCGGCAAGAGTCTTCGGGCCCTTTCGGCCATAGCGTGAGGCGTCGTCTTCTCCGTTATAATGCCACATGGGTAGCCCTCTGTATTGAAGTCGCTGGACCCCCCCCCCCGCGTTATCGAATTCGCCATCACCTTGGCTATTGACAATCCGGACTAGGCAAGCATCTTAATCTTGCCCAGTAGCAGGCTGATCTCTGCACTATCCTCTTCCTTGAGGCTCCGAGGATGCCAGCTATGGAGTTTCTTCAGCGGAGCTTTTGAAAACTCGGGGAGGCCCATGCGGATGGGGTCAGGTAGAGCGACGTCGTCGATGTAGAACCATTCGGAAGGCCACTCTTTGGGAGCTTTCTTCGGCGTGCCGGACAGGTATTCGATCCAGGCGACGCGCCACAATTCGGCTTCTCCCACTTGAAAAATTGACCCACCTTGATTGCGAGGGACGAGGTAGAACAGTCTTCTCCACAAATCGAAATGGGCCTCGCAACCCAGGAATAGTTCGCATAAAGCGACATAACCCGCGATGTGCAGGATGGAGCCATGGGTAAAATTATGCAGCTAGAGGCCGTAGTACTCCAGAAGCCCTCGGAGGAATGGGTGAATTGGAAATCCCATGCCCCTCACCAGATAGGGGATGAAGCGCACTCGTTCTCCCGCAGACGGATTAGGGAAATCCTATGCCTGGGTTTTGCCATTGAAGGATGCCAGTCCTGCTCGAACAGGGACTAGATCTGTAGGAGGGAGAAATCCCTGCGTTTACAGCTTCACCAATAGGCTGTGGGGCATGGAGCACCTCTTCCACTCGCCTCTCTCTAGGTTTGAATGGGAAGAGGAGCTAGGAATGTTGGCCATGTTGGAATGGTTTCGCCTGGCAGTATCTGAGGATTTTCTCCGCGTGATGTCGAAAGGATCTGAGATCCAATCCCTTTGAGTAGACATTCTTTCTTGCAGGGCTAGGGTGTTATTTGCAAAAAATACCCTGACCACCCACATTCGCCTAACACGTGGAGGATGAAGTCATAAATGCACAAAATCCGAGGGGTCCAGCATTCAATTGAAAGCCGAACACATTACTTGGAAGACGTTGGAGGAGGAACCTGCCTTGCAATGCCGAAGACAGTCTGCGCGCCGAACACCTCGTCATTGAAGTCTGGTTCGGGGGCTACTTAGGAGTCCTGGACTAAAGGATCCTCGGGCGTCCGACCTGTTAGCCATGGGCCGGACTGATGGGTTGTGAAGGTACGAACACCGAAGACTGCAACCTTGTCCGGATGGGACTCTCCTTGGCATGGAAGGCAAGCTTGACGACCGGATATGTAGGTTCCCTTCTTTGTAACCGACCTTGTGTAACCCTAGATCCTCTCGGTGTCTATGTAAACCGGAGGACTTAGTCCGGATAGGAGAATCATTATCATAGCCATACAAGCTAGACCTCTAGGGTTTAGCCATTACGATCTCGAGGTAGATCAACTCTTGTAATACTCATTTTCATCAATATCAATCAAGTAGGACATAGGGTATTACCTCCATAGAGAGGGCCCGAACCTGGGTAACCATCGTGTCCCTTGTCTCCTATAACCATCGACCTTAGATGCACAGTTCGGGACCCCCTACCCGAGATCCGCCAGTTTTGACACCGTCACCCGCCATTTGGGCTATTGTGTGTATTAAGGGCATTGTTTAGCCCGGTATATGTTATAAAGACCGAACACCTTAGGGAGTGTTCGGCGTTGCGAGTTTGGCCCTATATGCATCAGCTCCGAATCATGTCTTTGGTCAAATGTTGGGTTTGCCCGGCTCCCACGTTTTGGTACCTTACGTTCCGTTATATCGGCTAAGGTAGCACTGGGAGAACTACTGCGATTGTGCCCTGGTTCATCCGGACGAGCACCTCAGTAGAGAAAGCCGAAAACTGACTGTCATGATATAGCGAGAGACTGGTCAACCACTCGATGACTCGTCGGAATCTTTGGGATTCCTCCGCATTAACAAAGGGCCGTTTCCCGGTCATGTACGTACGCGCCCCGTATTCGGACGAGCGCAGAAGTACCAGGGGCTATATAGTAGCCCCACTGTCAAACTCCTATGGCTAAGTGAAAGTGATAAAGCAATATAGTTTGATTGCCTCGTTCGCTGTGCTATCACCTCCTTAACGGACCAAGACGTTGGATCAAGTGTGGGTATGCATTTTCTGTGAACACCCCCACATTATATGCGTGGGGGCGGAAGCCGACGACTGCAAACTTTCAGGTTATATACATACTCCCTCCGTCTGGAAATACTTGTCCGAGGAATGGATGTATCTAGATATATTTTAGTTCTAGATACATCCATTTGTATCCATTTCCACGACAAGTATTTCCGGATGGAGGGAGTATATACATAAACGGCCGCACAGGAGGCATCATAGTACTTTCGGGCAAAAGCATAAATACAGCCTTGATAATTCAATAAAACATTGTTTTTACAATGGGAATACATGTCACTAGAACATTATATTCTTCGAGCACTGAGCCTCTATGAATGAGCGCCTTCAAGAACTTCTTCAAAGTAGTGCTCGGCAGCCACTCGGCCTACGGCCGAACCCTGTGTCGCAACAGTGGTGGCCTCCATCTCTGCCCAGTATGTCTTGACACGGGCAAAGGCCATCCGCGCACCCTCTATGCACGCCGATCTCTTTACAGCATCGATGCGTGGCACAACACCAAGGAATTGTTGCACTAAACTAAAGTAACTATTCGGCCGTGGCCCTCCCGACCATAGGTGATCCACAACGGACCTCCTGGAAAGTCCGGACAACCTATGAAGCTCGGCCCACTCGGCCATTCGCTCATTCAACAGCAGCGGACGGGCTGGAGCATGAAACTGTGACCAGAACAACTTTTCCACTTCGGGGCCTTTCTGATCCTTGAAGTACTCGGCCGCATCAGCAGCACTTGCAGCCAAATCCCTGTAGGCGTCCGCAGAACTCCATAGCCAGTCCAGAGGAGCATACTTCTGATCTCCAAACTTAGTCCGCAACAAGAAGGGCTTCCCAGACACGATATCTGCAGCTTGATTCAGCTCCTCCTTCGCCGCTCTAATTTTGGAGCGGGCTTCCTTGGCAGCCACCAGGGCCTTCTCCAGGTCCATCGCCTTCACTCGGTTTTCTTCTTCCAGAAGCTGGTAACGGTCAGCGGCATCTTTTAACTCTACAGCCATCTTGGCTAGTTTTTCCTTGCTCTCACAATGCGCGGCCTGTTCGGCCCTTAACTCTTCGGCCGCCTTTAGAGCCGCCGCATTGCTACTCCTTGCTTGCTCCTTGGCTCGGGTAAGCTCCGCCCGAAGGGTCTCCACGGTGGTAGCTCCATGTGCAGTCACAACTTATTAAAGATACTGGCATCATGCTACTCTTATTATGTGACGATCACCAGAGAAATCACTCACCCTGTGCCTCGTCAAGCCGCTTGTTGACAAGCACGATGTCGGCATCTGCCGCATCAAGTTGCCGCTTTAGCTTGGCAAACCCATCAGTCCGGCTAGCCATCAGAGCTTCAGCCACCTGCACATAAAGGTGGTCTGGTTATTACCTGGGACTATGATCCTCTGTTTGCCGCCGTTTCCGACAACAACCAGAGTCTCAGGGGCTACTATCTGCATAGGGAACACCTAACATATGCGGTACTATCAAAAATATACACTATTTCACGTACCTCGAAGCCTTTCAGCAGACTCATAAAGGCTTCATGCAAACTGCTTTCAGCGGATGAAATCCTTTCGATTACCATACCCATTAGCATACGATGCACTTCCGAGACGGCCGCTTGCCCCAGAAGATCCTTCAACGCGTCTGACCGCATAATGTACGGTTCCGGACCCTTGCTGTCGCTCTCCTTAGGAGCCGGATACTGGGGATTCCGGGTAGCCAAAGGGTTATCCTCTGGCCTTAGTGGATCCGGAGATACCCTTCGCGATGACACTTCAAGGTCGCCCGCTTCATGACACGGGGTGTCAGGGGGAGGCGTTCCGCTCTCCATCATTTCTGGAAGAAGATCCCCCGAAGACGAACTCTGTCGAGAAGGGCTACGATCCGGACTACAATTTATAAACATTGGTTATTTCTTTGGAAGTAAGGTAGGATGTTTCCACTATTAATTACTTTTCCATTACTTACAGCTCGGTAGAGGGCTGATCCCCACGTGGACATTGTGCGGCAAGAATACCCTCCGAGGCAGGACCCTCTGACGAAGATTTCTTCTCCTGTTTTGAAACCTTAGTTTCCGGATCTTCAGAGGTAGTCCTCTTCCTTCCCCGGGGAAAGAGAATGTCAAATTCTTCCCTTTGGTTGTCCTCCCTTGCGGAGGCGCTCATTCCCCTGGTTGGAATAAATAGCGAGTGAGGCCCGCTTTCGCCCTCTCTATTCCCCCCATCATCTTCCTTTGAGGGCACTTGATAAGGCGTCGGCTCGAGCATCTTGTCCATTACCGGATTGTCCAAGCCCTCAGGAAGGGGAGCCGAACACCTGATCATCATCGCCTTTGTTATCCAGTCCTGGTCAAAGAGCGGCTCTTTAGAATGATGCCATGATAAATAAAAGGACAGTAGGTTCGACATGGGATTACTTACTTGGGCAGCGGGGCGGTTGCAGCTCAAACTCACGTCCTCGGTGGTGTCCGGACACTCTATTTGGGGTCCGAAGAACAATTTGTACATCTCTTCGAGCGTCATGCTGAGGAAATGCTGAATAGCTCGCGGTCCTTCCGGATTGAATTCCCACATGCGGAGGGGCCGGCGTTTGCAAGGCTGGACTCGACGAACTAGCATAACTTGCATTACCATAACTAGACTGAAATCTCTCTCAAAGAGATCTCGGATACTGCTCTGCAGTATAGGCACGTTCTTTGCTAGACCCCAGCTCAACCCTCTGCTGATCCATGACATCAGTTGCAGTGGGGGGCCTAAGCGAAAGGTGGGGGGCAGCTACCCACTTGGCACTTCGGGGAGCTGTGATGTAAAACCACTCCCGCTACCACAATCCAGACACCTCTAGGAAGGAACCCTCTGGCCATGGAGCTTTAGCGATTTTGCTTATTAAAGCACCTCCGCACGCCACGTGCCGCCCCTCGATCATCTTCGGCTTCACATCGAAGGTCTTGAGCCACAGGACGAAGTGACGGGTAATGCGGAGGAAGGCCTCACATACGACAATAAATGATGAGGTGTGAAGAAGGGAATCCGGGTCCAGATCATGAAAATCCAGCCCATAATAGAGGATAAGACCCCTAACAAAGGGATCTAGAGCAAGGCCTAGTCCTCGGAGGAAGTGGGAGATGAACACGACGCTCTCGTTGGGTTCGGGAGTAGGGATGACCTACCCTCGGGCAGGCAGCCTATGCGAAATTTCGGCGGTCAGATATCTGGCCTCTCTCAACTTCTTGATGTCCTCCTCTGTGACGAAGGAAGGCATCCACCGACCTTGAAGGTTGGATCCGGACATAGTTGAAGGTCCGAAGCACCTGACCTGAGCTTTGGGTGTTAGAACTCGAGGCGGGGGAAGGATTCAATTGAGCACGGGAGGGGAAAAAGAAAAAGCCTCGTCCCCTTTATAAAGAGGGGGAATATCAAGCGTCCTCCTCATGGCCGTTTGGGACTTGCCTAAGATCTAGGAGTCATACCAACATGCACGGTTGGGTTACCCACGTCTGTATTGATGAGAATCCCGTGATAAGGGGGACACGATCTTTGCTTTGACAAGACGTGTCAAGAAAACCGCCTCGCGTTTTGTGCGGAGCTGGTTGATAAAAACGGTTCGAATAATGACCGGGCCATGGCGTGATGTCATGCTGTCAAAACGTGTCAGCAGATTAGATTTGTGGAAATATTATTCTCTACAGTAGTATGTGGAACTTATTTTGCAGGGTCGGACACTATCCTTGTATTCAAACTCTTCCATGGTGTATTCGGAGGAGGAACCCGCCTTGCAATGCCGAACACAATACTGCGCACCGGACTCATCGTCATTGAAGCCTGGTTCAGGGGCTACTGAGGGAGTCCTAGAATAGGGGGTCTCCGGACAGCCGAACCATATCCTTTGGCCGGACTGTTGGACTATGAAGATACGAGATTGAAGACTTCATCCCGGTCCAGATGGGACTCTACTTGGCGTGGAAGGCAAGCTAGGCAATACGGATATGTATATCTCCTCTTTTGTAACCGGCCTTGTGTAACCCTAGCCCCCTCCGGTGTCTATATAAACCAAAGGGTTTTAGTCCGTCAGACAACATACAATCATACCATAGGCTAGCTTCTAGGGTTTAGCCTCTCTGATCTCGTGGTGGATCAACTCTTGTAATACTCATATCATCAAGAACAATCAAGCAGGACGTAGGGTATTACCTCCATCAAGAGGGGCCGAACCTGCGTAAACATCGTGTCCCATGCCTCCTGTTACCATCTGCCTTAGACGCACAGTTTGGGACCCCCTACCCCAGATCCGCCGGTTTTGACACCGACACCCACGGTATTTTTTCAAAAACCATTTGCAATAGCAAAACCCAATTAGCAGGCTAATTCGCCATTAGTAGGCTAATTACCCTATTATCAATAATCCATTTATTAATCTAATTGACATCCATATTAAGCACATAATATATTTCATTTCCATATTAAGGAAGTAGAATTTCATAATTGAAATACATCAGAGTACAACAAGATATAGATTTAGCACTCAGCTACCCCATTACACAACTGCACCAGCACCAAGTTTCACATGCAACATGTAGAACCTTTCGAAATTAGCATCATAGACGGTATATAAACAGATGCATCTCATCTGGAAAATAGCCGAAGCGGAAGGCGAATATTGAGCCTTCATTCATGTTGAAGGTCTTTGCAACTTTAGGCCAGTGCATGTGGATGGTTGACCATCCATCCTTCGTCCTCTTCAGGAACACTTCAATATTGAACCATGGGTGTTGTATGAAAACATTCCTCGCCTCCTGACCATAGAGGTGGGTTGAGAGGTAATCATTAGTGAACTGCTTTGGAAAGGCCCGAAAACAAGGATGTGCATAAATATCTTCTCTATATTGGAAATGGGGCAAAGGAATAAAAAAAGGCAAGGTCTTGTTGTTTCAACGTTGCCTTCTTCATTGTGCAGACAAAGATCTTGTTGTTTTTTTGTCGCTAATTCCTTTATCCTAACAATCTTTCTGAGTTTCTTGATTTGATTGATATTCATGGACAACTCATTTCCCCATATACAAAAAGGATCAAACAGTGGGTCAAAACCTCTGATAGCACGACCAACATGTGCAAGACCAAATTGTTAAAAACCGAAATATTAGAATGGTTCCTGCAATTGCACAATAATATGCTATTAGACAACGGACGATGCATGTGCTAACCTCGATTGTAAACCTCAGCGCTTCCCATTGTTTCCGTGTAACACATATAAGGTAGTTAGTCATCAGGTTAAGTATTTACTACAGCCAAATTCAATTTATTCATCACATGGTATACAATAACAGAAAGCACCCACAACTATTGAACATCGCATTGCAGAATTGAACCAAACAGTTAACTAAACACCACAACGCAAATGAACCAAACGTTAACTAAGAACCACATTGCACAATGTATAACCAAAACAAGTATTCTTGACAACTTGGAAATATAGCAATTGTATTCGTTTCTCATGTATTTCGTAAATATAAATTCGATTTATTTCTCACATGGAAGACAATACAAAATTGCAGCCTGAAGAATTGAACATCACATTTGCAGAATTGGACCAAGCAGTTAACTGAAGACGACAACTAATTAACAAAACAGTTGATAAGTGAGCACCACACTGCATGACATATAGAACATATACACTAGAGCAACAGATTGCATGGTAAAATTAGATAGCACAATTCACTAGAATTTGTGAAGGAAATGCAGGAGCAGCACACGCAACGGGTAAACCTAGCATGCTTAACCGGCATAGCTAGCAAATGGCAAGGTGCTCCTCCAAGATCTGGGGGTCAGCATGAATTGTAGCCATCGCGGCCTCATCCACGCGTGTGGCCGCGATTTGCTTCTCCGCTGCCAAATGCTCCTTGAGATCCTGGCTATAATGTGTGCACCATGGCTTAGGGCCACGCTTATTTGGTGGAGGGGTCGGTGATTTGGGTGGAAGGTATCGCACTCCCGCCGGCGGTTAGGGCATGTGTGATGTGGAAGGAGGAGGAGGATGGGGGTCGGGTGTGGATTACCTGCCTGGATAGGCGAGGCCGAGCAGCGTGAAGGAGGGTCACCGGTGAGGAGGCTGCAGCACTGCAAGCAAAGAGTGAAGGTTTCAACTTGGAAAGGAATGCAAAAATGGGGGAAATGTGGCTTTTGGTAAGGGGGAGTGGGGAGGTAGATATTTCTATGGAAGCCGAAAATTTGGAATCGCCTTAGCGAAAAAACTGGCACGCAAAGTGTTATCGGACATGGTCCCTTATTCAGAACTGTGTATGATATGTGAACATCACAAATGATTCAGATAGCTTAACCCGTGTGTGATGAGTTTGAACGTCAAAAATTTTGGTTCGAATTTCCCTGGTTACAGTGGTCAACCACGTCATTGCATAATTTGGGTACACAAAGGAGACTAACTTCTTAATCAAGCAAGTTCAGCAATTAAACAGAGCTAGCTGACCTAAACATTACTCTAACAAATTAAAGACCGGTGCTCTTAATTAAACAAAACAAAGAGTACTACAATGGCTGGTGCTCGTCGATCTCCGCCGCCGCCTCCATGTCCAGCTCGCCCCCGACGGTCTCCTAGGGAAGGGGCTCCATGGCATCCATCGCACCATACTAGGCAAGCATCTCGCCATTCGCGTCTGCCATCTCTTTGGAAAAGGCCGCCATGAGCTGGGCGGACGCGATCTGGGATTGGATGGGCTCCGTCTTCGCAAGGTATGCAGTGGAGGAACGGACGGCTGCTCGAACGCTCTCGGTGATTGCCAGCTCTTCGGTCGTGGGTTGCCGACCATTGTCGGAGAAGCTTCGTTCGATTTGTGCGGTGACCGCCAGGAGTTGGGCGTGGGTGGCCTCAACATGGTCGTGGGAGGCCTCCATCAGGGCTAAGGCCGCCGTTGCGGAACGGATAGCTGATGTGCCGCTCTCACCAGTTGTTATCCCCGAGCCAGATGTTGCTGCCGCCATAAGAGAAGCAACATCGGCCATTTGGGCTGCCATGGCCGCCCGGTCGCAGATTGTGGCCGCGCTCATGCACCTTGTTAGCACGCGCATGGCGGCTGTGGCCGCGCTCTCGCCGGAGTGGGCCACCGAAGTTTCCCTCACGACACGGGTCCACGTGCCCATCTTTCACCGGCGACGATTGAATAGTGAAATGATATTTGGGGAGCGAGCTAGTGTGCTTGAGACGCCGGATGTGGACTGTAGCCAACGCACCTTCTCACATAAGCCATAGGCATACTATACACCGACGGTGCTCCAGGATATTTTGTGTTGCATCTCACCCGGTTGGTGATAATAAACTGTGTGCGATCAGATTGATTTTTCATCTTAATTTGAATAACATAATGGGGTCACAGCGGCAATGGATGGTGTTTGAATTGCTAGACCTTTTATCTGGAGTGAACATGCAACTATATGTGTGTCGTCAAAGAATTGGAATTATTTAGGGTTCGTTTGAGCATTTTATACATTAAATTGGTTTTCTAGCCATTTCAAGTGCACAATTCAAAATTAAACTACATGCACATGCTCCGGTGCACCAACATGGGTTGTAAAATCATATATGTGTCCATGGGTTTATGCTTATCTCCCATGCAAGAAATGGGGATGAAATTCGAACACCACGACACCGTGGCTCTCCTGCAAATGTGGACGTACTTGCTTTTGTAATTCTAGTAAATCCAAAATTCGTCCAAAATTCATGAAACTTGGCATGCTATCATGGAGCGGCATCAACATGTCATGGTAAAAAAATTGTCCCATTTGGGGCAGGTTTGGGTATAAGCTTCTCATATACCAAAGCTTCTCACACAAGGGTGATGGTTTCGATAGGGAACATTTCACCTTTCTGGACGAAATGATATCCGTTGCCTCTGCTCGATTTCAATTTTTTCCTAGTGTCAACATAGAACAACGGGAGTGTTGTGTCAATTTTTGGGATTTTTCGGGGTTCGCTTGGACATTTTTATACATTAACTGAGTTTTCTGTGCATTCATGTGCATAATTCAAATTTGAACTACAAGCACATGCTCTAATGCATATAAATTAGTTGAAAATTTAAATATGTGTCCTTGGTTGCCTGCATAGGTCCCATGCAAGAAATGGGAATGAATGTCAAACACCCTGCCACCGTCACTCGGCCGCAAACATTGATATACCTGGTTTTTAAATTCTAGTAAATCCAAAACTCGCCTGAAATTCATGAAACTTGGCATGCTATAATGGAGTGGTATCAACATGCCGTGGTAAAAAAATTATCCCATTTGGGGCAGGTTTGGGTATATGCTTCTCACAAACCAGAGCTTCTCACAACAAGCAGGATGGTTAGGGTAGGGAACGTCCCACCTTATCCCATTTGGGGCAGGTTTCGGTATATGCTTCTCACAAACCAGAGCTTCTCACAACAAGCATGATGGTTAGGGTAGGGAACGTCCCACCTTTGGGGACAAAACGATATCCATTGCCTCTTATTGCTTCCAAAAAATTCTCGTGTCAACATAGAACAACATGAGTGTTGTGTCAATTTTTGTGATTTTTCAGGGTTCGTTTGGACATTTTTATGCATTAACTGAGTTTTCAATGCATTTATGTGCATAATTCAAATTTGAACTACATGCACATGCTCCAGTGCATATAAATTAGTTGAAAAATCAAATATGTGTCCTTGGGTGCATGCCTAGGTCACATGCAAGAAATGGGAATGAATTTCAAACACCAGGGCACCGTTGATTGCCGGCAAAACATTAAGATGCCTGGTTTTTAAATTCTAGTTAATCCAAAACTCGTCTGAAATTCATGAAACTTGGCATGCTATCATGGAGCAGCATCAACATGCCGTGGTAAAAAATTTGTCCCATTTGGGGCAGGTTTGGGTATATGCTTCTCACAACAAGCATGATGGTTTTGGTAGGGACGTCCCACCTTTGTGGATGAAACGATATCCATTGCCTATTGTTGCTTAGAAAAAATTTCTCATGTCAACATAGAACAACAAGAGTGTTGTGTCATCTTTTTGTGATTTTTCGGCGTTCCTTTGGACATTTTTATGCATTAACTGTGCTTTCAATGCATTTATGTGCATAATTCAAATTTGAACTACATGCACATGCTCCAGTGCATATAAATTGGTTGAAAAATCAAATATGTGTCCTTGGGTGCGTGCTTAGGTCCCATGCAAGAAATGGGAATGAATTTCAAACACCAGGGCATCGTTGATTGCCGGCAAAACATTGAGATGCATGGTTTTTAAATTCTAGTAAATCCAAAACTCGTCTGAAATTCATGAAACTTGCCATGCTTTCATGGAGCGGCATCAACATGTCATGGTAAATTTTTTATCCCGTTGGGGGTAGGTTTGGGTATATGCTTCTCACAAACCAAAGCTTCTCACAACAAGCATGATGGTTTCGGTAGGGAACGTCCCACCTTTGGGGATGAAACGATATCCATTGCCTCTTATTGCTTCCAAAAAAATTCTCGTGTCAACATAGAACAACAGGAGTGTTGTGTCAATTTTTGTGATTTTTCGGGGTTCATTTGGACATTTTTATGCATTAACTGAGTTTTCAATGCATTTATGTGCATAATTCAAATTTGAACTAGATGCACATGCTCCAGTGCATATAAATTGGTTGAATAACAAATTTTTGTCCTTGGGTGCATGCTTAAGTCCCATGAAAGAAATGGGAATGAATTCCAAACACCAAGGCACCGTCGATTGCCGGCAAAACATTGAGATGCCTGGTTTTTAAATTCTAGTAAGTCCAAAACTCGTCTGAAATTCATGAAACTTGCCATGCTATCATGGAATGGCACCCGACATGATGTGGTATTTTTTGTGTCCATTTTAAGAGAAGGCGCACTCGAATAATGACAGCCAAGATAGACATTTTGAAAAAATAGCTGCCACTTTAATATCTCAAACGTTTGTATAATACAAACCGTGTGCATTCTGTTAACCATTCACGTGACGCCATGTGTCTTGGTTTTACTGGCTGTAGGAGGTGCCGTGCGTACAGCTGCTTGACCTTGACTGAATGGGAGGTGTGCGAGCGCAGTCCAGTGCATAGGCTGACCGAGAGGAGTGCAAGCTGTCCTCGAATGCGCAGGATCACCAGAAAGCGTGCGAGCTGTATGCTGCGCAGGCTCACTAGGAAGTGAGCCCTTTGACTTCCATGGCCGCCCTCCTTCCTCTCCATGCGTGCGCCCCCCTCAGTAGCATGGGACACCACCGTCGAATGTTACCTCTCAGCGCCGCCAGCTGTCGTCCTCCTGCCCCATGCCCGTCGACCCCGGGACAACATGATGCAAAGTGAGAGCGGGATTTTTGCATCTCTTCAATGCAAATGGTTCTTTTGGATGACCCGTGTGCAACCACTTACAAAAAATTTGGTGTGATTTGCATCTGTCATATTGGGTATGTTACCATTTGTCAAACTAGAAAGATTGACATTTGTTGATCTAGTAACATTGCCATTTGTCAACCTTGTAAAACATAGCTACAAGATGTACAGGCGGATCGTTGACATGAGGAACTGTCTTCTTCCTGACCCAGACGAGGGATCGAGCCACATAGCAGTGGTAAATCATCCGATTAATTGATTAAATTGCCAAGTAACTTGCCGATTAGCCGATTAATCCCCTACTCGCTAGCCAACTGAGTAGCTACCAGTTAACGATTTCTTCAACAATGCGCATCATATATCTTTTTACAAATTACTGTTCCTGGTTCGGACTATATTTTGTTCAAGGGTTTATCCGCGGGGGAGGCAACTCCGGCAGGCGCGGGTGCTAGGCGGCAGGGGAGCGGCGAGCAGGGGAGGCGCAGCAGGCGTGGCCGGCGGTGGGCGCGGCAGCCGGCGGGTTGGTCGGCAGCGCGCAGCGAGCCGCATCGATGCGGGCAGGGACGCGCGCGAGCTCGGGCGACCGTCGACGGCATGCAACGGAGAGGGGGAGAAGAGAGGGGCGAGGCTCACGGGGGGGATCATTGGGCACGGGCAGCGGGGGTCGTGGTGGGGGACGGGGACGGGCGCCGTCGTCAGGGGCACGGGGCACAGTCGTCGGTGGTGCGAGGCGTGGTCGTCGGGGTGGATCCCTGATCCAGATCGGGGTGGATCCCTGATCCCACAACCGCGCCGGCCGCGTCGTCGCTCCCCTTTGCTCGCATCGCCCCGCAGCCCCTCCTCGCGCGTGGCCCGCACCGGCCCGGCCGCGCCACCACCTCCAGCCGATGTCGCGGCCACCCCGCTCGCCAGCCCCGCTGCTCTGCTGGCCGCCTCTCTATACTGTGTGCCACCCCCGCTCGCCCCTTGCCCCCGCGCGCACCTATGCTGCCCCGTGCCACCATTCGTCGCAGCGCCCGTGGTCCCCTCGCGCACCCCTTGCTCGCGCCATCTTCTCCGGCCTCGTCTAGGCCACCACCACCTCCGCCGGACCGCGCCAGACTACGCCCGTTGCGCCCCAACCCCGCCGCGCCTGCCACCACCACACCCTCCCCTGCTGCTGGCCGCGCGTCTCACGCCGCGCGCCTCGCCTTGCCGCTCCCCTGCCTGCGCCGCTGGCCTCGCCCCGGCCTCTCGTAGCCCTCCTCGCTCCCCCCACCGCCCGCTCGCGCCGTCCACCGGCGCTGCCGGACGCAGCTCCGGCCGTCCTAGCCACGACCGGACCCCCCCTTCCCGCGCTGGCTGCCCAGGTCCGTTCGCCCCGGCACCCCGCGCCTACATGCCCGCTAGTCCCTCTGGGCCACAGACACATGGGGCCCACGGCCCCAGAACGTTTAAATAAACAAAAAAATATTAATTAATTATTTATTTATGTTTAATTAACCTAATTAACTAGTGTTAATTAATTAAACAGTAATTAGATTAGTTAAACCCTAATTAAAGTAAATAGTCAATGACAGTTGGACCCACACGTCAGTTTGACTAAGTCAACAAGACGGTTGACTGCTGACTATGTAGTTGACCCAGCAACGGGCCCCGTCTGTCAGTTTGACCGGTTAGCGGTCATAGTTGACTGCTGACGTCATGATGACGTCAACAGAATTCTGGATAATGTTAGATTTAAATAGATAAATAAATTCAAAAAATGGTTAAAACTTTAGAAAAACATATAAAATAAACCGTAGCTTGAATGGAAAAACTTTGTACATGAAAGTTGCTCAGAACGACGAGACGAATCTGGATACATAGCTTGTTCGTTCGCAACATATCCCTAGCATAGCAAACATGCAACTTTCCTCCTTCGGTTCATCTGTCCGAAAATGCGAAACATCGGGGATACTTTCCCGGATGTTTTCCTAGGGCACACCTCGCACCGTTACTTGTCATGTCATGCATCATTATGCATCTATTTGTATTGTATTCATTGTTTCTTCCCCCTCTTCTCTCCGGTAGACTACGAGGCCGACACCGCCGCTGGTGCCTCGGTCAACTACGTTGTTGACGACCCCGACTTGCCAGAGCATCCAGGCAAGCCCCCCTCCCCCTTGATCACCAGATATCACCTATTCTTCTCTCTACTCCTTGCATTAGAGTAGTGTAGCATGTTACTGCTTTCCATTAAATCCTATTCTAATGCATAGCATGTCCTTGCTACTACTGTTGTTACCTTTACCTGCAATCCTAAATGCTTAGTATAGGATGCTAGTATTCCATCAGTGGCCCTACATTCTTTTTCGTCTGCCATGCTATACTATCGGGCCGTGATCACTTGGGAGGTGATCACGGGTATATAATTACATACATATTGTATGATACATGTGGTGACTAAAGTCGGGTCGGCTCATACGGTACTAGCAAGTGATTCCGATGTGGGGGCTGAAAGGACAGGTGGCTCCATCCAGGTAGTGGTGGGCCTGAGTTCCCGACGGCCCCCAACTGTTACTTTGTGGCGGAGCAACAGGGCAGGTTGAGACCACCTAGGAGAGAGGTGGGCCTGGCCCTGGTCGGCGTCTGTGGTTACTTCAAAATAACACGCCTAATGAGATCTTGGTATTTGATCAGAGTCTGGCCACTGGCCTGTACGCACTAACCAACTACGCGGGAACAGTTATGGGCACTTGACGTCGTGGTATCAGCCGGAGCCTTCGTGACGTCAGCGACTGAGCGGCGCGCGCCGGGTTGGACCGTGTAACGCAACTTCCTTGGAAATGGAGGTTGCTAGGTCTGCTCAACGGCTGCCCTCGCAATGTGCAGGTGGGCAATGGACGATGGCCCAGACCCCTACGAGCATAGGATTTAGACCGGCGTGCTGACTCTCTGTTGTGCCTAGGTAGGGCTGCGACGTGTTGATCTTCCGAGGCCAGGCATGACCTAGGAAAGTGTGTCCGGCCAAAGGTGATCGAGCGTGTTGGGAAATGTGGTGCACCCTGCAGGGAAGTTTATCTATTCAAATATCTGTGTCCCTCGGTAAAAGGATGACCCGGAGTTATACCTTGACCTTATGACAACTTGAACCGGATACTTAATAAAGCACACCCTTCCAAGTGCCAGATACAACCCGGTGATCGCTCTCTAACAGGGCTACAAGGAGAGGATCGTCGAGTAGGATTATGCTATGCGATGATACTTGGTGAACTTACCATCTACTCTCTTCTACATGCTGCAACATGGAGGCTTCCATAAGCGTAGTCTTCGACAAGACTAGCTATCCCCCTCCTATTCTAGCATTCTGCAGTTCAGTCCACCCATATTGCCCCTTTACACTGATACCAATGCATATGTAGTGTAGATCCTTGCTTGCAAGTACTTTGGATAAGTACTCACGGTTTCTTTGTTGGAAATATGCCCTAGAGGCAATAATAAAAGTATTATTATATTTCATTGTTCATGATAATTGTCTTTTATTCATGCTATAACTGTATTATCCGGAAATCGTAATACACGTGTGAATACTTAGACCACACTATGTCTCTGGTAAGCCTCTAGTTGACCAGCTCGTTGTGATCAACAGATAGTCATGGTTTCCTGACTATGGACATTGGATGTCATTGATAACGGGATCACATCATTAGGAGAATGATGTGATGGACAAGACCCAATCCTAAGCATAGCATAAAAGATCGTGTAGTTCGTTTTGCTAGAGCTTTGCAAGTGTCAAGTATCTCTTCCTTCGACCATGAGATCGTGTAACTCCCGGATACCGTAAGAGTGCCTTGGGTGTATCAAACGTCACAACGTAACTGGGTGACTATAAAGGTGCATTACAGGTATCTCCGAAAGTAGCTGTTGGGTTGACACGGATCGAGACTGGGATTTGTCACTCCGTATGACGGAGAGGTATCTCTGGGCCCACTCGGTAATGCATCATCATATTGAGCTCAATGTGACCAAGGTGTTGGACACGGGATCATGCATTACGGTACGAGTAAAGTGACTTGCATGTAACGAGACTGAATAAGGTATTGGGATACCGACGATCGAGTCTCGGGCAAGTAACGTACCGATTGACAAAGGGAATTGCATACTGGGTTTGATCGAATCCTCGACATCGTGGTTCATCCGATGACAACATCGAGGAGCATGTGGGAGCCATCATGGGTATCCAGATCCCGCTGATGGTTATTGACTGAGAGCGTCTCGGTCATGTCTGCATGTCTCCCGAACCCGTAGGGTCTACACACTTAAGGTTCGGTGACGCTAGGGTTATGAAGATATGTATATGCAGAAACCTGAATGTTGTTCGGAGTCCCGGATGAGATCCCGGACGTCACGAGGAGTTCCGGAATGGTCCGGAGGTAAAGAATTATATATAGGAAGTGCTATTTCAGGCATCGGGACAAGTTTCGGGGTTATCGGTATTGTACCGGGACCACCGGAAGGGTCCCGGGGGTCCACCGGGTGGGGCCACCTGTCCCGGGGGGCCACATGGGCTGTAGGGGGTGCGCCTTGGCCATCATGGGCCAAGGGCACCAGCCCCTATAGGCCCATGCGCCTAGGGTTTCCCCCTAGGAGGAGTCCTAGTGGTGGAAGGCACCCCTAGGTGCCTTGGGGGGGAGGGAAACCTCCCCTAGGCCGCCGCCCCCCCTAGTAGATCTCATCTACTAGGGCCGGCGCCCCCCCTGGCACCCCTATATATAGTGGGGGAGAGGAGGGACTTCACACACCAGCCCCTGGCGCCTCCACCTCCCCCCGTTACGTCTCTCCCTCGTAGTCTCGGCGAAGCCCTGCTGCTGTGATGCCCTGCATCCACCACCACGCCGTCGTGCTGCTGGATCTTCATCAACCTCTCCTTCCCCCTTGCTGGATCAAGAAGGAGGAGACGTCTCCCATCCCGTACGTGTGTTGAACGCGGAGGTGCCGTCCGTTCGGCGCTGGTCATCGGTGATTTGGATCACGTCGAGTACGACTACATCATCACCTTGCAAGCTTCCGCACGCGATCTACAAGTGGTATGTAGATGCAAACTCTCTCCCTAGACTCGTTGCTTAGATGAACTCATAGATGGATCTTGGTGAAACCGTAGGAAAAATTTTAATTTTCTGCAACGATCTACAACAGTGGCATCATGAGCTAGGTCTATGCGTAGTTCTCTTTGCACGAGTAGAACACAACTTTGTTGTGGGCGTGGATTTTGTCATCTTACTTGCCTCTACTAGTCTTTTCTTGCTCAACGGTATTGTGGGATGAAGCGGCCCGGACCAACCTTACACGTACACTTACGTGAGACCGGTTCCACCGACTGACATGCACAAGTTGCATAAGGTGGCTGGCGGGTGTCTGTCTCTCCCACCTTAGTTGGAGCGGAATCGATGAACATGGCCCTTATGAAGGGTAAATAGAAGTTGACAAAATCACGTTGTGGTGATTCGTAGGTAAGAAAACGTTCTTGCTAGAACCCAATTGCAGCCACGTAAAAGATGCAACAACAATTAGAGGACGTCTAACTTGTTTTTGCAGCGATTGATCATGTGATGTGATATGGCCAGAAGTTGTGATGAATGATGAATTGTGATGTATGAGATCATGTTCTTTGTAATAGGATTCACGACTTGCATGTCGATGAGTATGACAACCGGCAGGAGCCATAGGAGTTGTCTTTATTTTTTTGTATGACCTGCGTGTCATTGAATAACATCATGTAAACTACTTTACTTTATTGCTAAACATTAGTCATAGAAGTAGAAGTAGTCGTTGGCGTGACAACTTCATGAAGACACGATGATGGAGATCATGATGATGGAGATCATGGTGTCAAGCCGGTGATAAGATGATCATGGAGCCCCGAAGATGAAGATCAATGGAGCTATATGATATTGGCCATATCATGTCACAACTATATAATTGCATGTGATGTTTATTATGTATTATGCATCTTGTTTACTTAGGACGACAGTAGTAAATAAGATGATCCCTTATAAAATTTCAAGAAGTGTTCTCCCCTAACTGTGCACCGTTGCTACAGTTCGTCGTTTCTAAGCACCACGTGATGATCGGGTGTGATGGATTCTTACGTTCACATACAACGGGTGTAAGACAGTTTTACACAGCGAAAACACTTAGGGTTAACTTGACGAGCCTAGCATGTGCAGACATGGCCTCGGAACACGGAGACCGAAAGGTCGAACACGAGTCGTATGGAAGATACGATCAACATAAAAATGTTCACCGACGATGACTAGTCCGTCTCACGTGATGATCGGACACGGGCTAGTCGACTCGGATCGTGTAACACTTAGATGACTAAAGGGATGTCTAATCTAAGTGGGAGTTCATAATTTGATTAGAACTTTATTATTATGAACTTAGTCTAAAACCTTTGCAAATATGTCTTATAGATCAATGGCCAACGCTAATGTCAACATGAACTTCAACGCGTTCCTAGAGAAAACCAAGCTGAAAGATGATGGCAGCAACTATACGGACTGGGTCCGGAACCTGAGGATCATCCTCATAGCTGCCAGGAAACAATATGTCCTAGAAGGACCGCTAGGTGACGCTCCCGTCCCAGAGAACCAAGACATTATGAATGCTTGGCAGTCTCGCGCTGATGATTACTCCCTCGTTCAGTGTGGCATGCTTTACAGCTTAGAACCGGGGCTCCAAAAGCGTTTTGAGCATCACGGAGCATATGAGATGTTCGAAGAGCTGAAACTAGTTTTCCAAGCTCATGCCCGGGTCGAGAGATATGATGTCTCCGACAAGTTCTACAGTTGTAAGATGGAGGAAAACAGTTCTGTCAGTGAGCACATCCTGAAGATGTCTGGGTTGCACAACCGTATGACCCAACTGAACATTAACCTCCCAGATGAGGCGGTCATTGACAGAATCCTCCAGTCGCTCCCACCAAGCTACAAGAGCTTTGTGATGAACTACAACATGCAGGGGATGGAAAAGACCATTCCTGAAGTGTTCTCGATGCTGAAGTCAGCAGAGGCTGAAATCAAGAAAGAACATCAAGTGTTGATGGTCAATAAGACCACTAAGTTCAAGAAGGGCAAGGGTAAGAAGAACTTCAAGAAGGACGGCAAAGATGTTGCCGCGCCTGGTAAGCCAGTTACCGGGAAGAAGTCAAAGAATGGACCCAAGCCTGAGACTGAGTGCTTTTATTGCAAGGGGAAGGGTCACTGGAAGCGCAACTGCCCCAAATACTTAGCGGATAAGAAGGCCGGCAACACCAAAGGTATATTTGATATACATGTGATTGATGTGTACCTTACCAGTACTCGTAGTAACTCCTGGGTATTTGATACCGGTGCCGTTGCTCATATTTGTAACTCACAGCAGGAGCTGCGGAATAAACGGAGACTGGCGAAGGACGAGGTGACGATGCGCGTCGGGAATGGTTCCAGAGTCGATGTGATCGCCGTCGGCACGCTGCCTCTACATTTACCTACGGGATTAGTTTTGAACCTTAATAATTGTTATTTAGTGCCAAGTTTGAGCATGAACATTGTATCTGGATCTCGTTTAATACGAGATGGCTACTCATTTAAGTCTGAGAATAATGGTTGTTCGATTTATATGAGAGATATGTTTTATGGTCATGCTCCGATGGTCAATGGTTTATTCTTAATGAATCTCGAGCGTAATATTACACATGTTCATAGTGTAGATGCCAAAAGATTTAAAATTGATAACGATAGGCCCACATACTTGTGGCACTGCCGCCTTGGTCACATTGGTGTCAAGCGCATGAAGAAGCTCCATGCCGATGGACTTTTAGAGTCTCTTGATTATGAATCGTTTGACACGTGCGAACCATGCCTCTTGGGCAAAATGACCAAGACTCCGTTCTCCGGAACAATGGAGCGAGCAACCAACTTGTTGGAAATCATACATACCGATGTGTGCGGTCCAATGAGCGTTGAGGCTCGCGGAGGATATCGTTATGTTCTCACTCTCACAGATGACTTGAGTAGATATGGGTATGTCTACTTAATGAAACACAAGTCTGAGACCTTTGAAAAGTTCAAGGAATTTCAGAATGAGGTGGAGAATCAACGTGACCGAAAGATAAAATTCTTACGATCAGATCGTGGAGGAGAATACTTAAGTCACGAATTTGGTACACACTTAAAGAAATGTGGAATCGTTTCACAGCTCACGCCGCCTGGAACACCTCAGCGAAACGGTGTGTCCGAACGTCGTAATCGCACTCTATTGGATATGGTGCGGTCTATGATGTCTCTTACCGATTTACCGCTATCATTTTGGGGATACGCTCTAGAGACAGCTACATTCACTTTAAATAGGGCACCATCTAAATCCGTTGAGACGACACTGTATGAATTATGGTTTGGAAAGAAACCTAAGCTGTCGTTTCTAAAAGTTTGGGGATGCGAAGCTTATGTCAAGAAACTTCAACCTGAAAAGCTCGAACCCAAGTCGGAAAAATGCGTATTCATAGGATACCCTAAGGAAACTGTAGGGTATACCTTCTACTTAAGATCCGAAGGCAAGATCTTTGTTGCCAAGAACGGATGCTTTCTGGAAAAAGAGTTTCTCTCGAAAGAAGTAAGTGGGAGGAAAGTAGAACTCGATGAAGTACTACCTCTTGAGCGGGATAGTGACGCAGCACAGGAAACCGTTCCTGTGATGCCCACACCAACTGAAGAGGAAAACCATGATAATGATCAAGGTACTTCGGATCAAGTTACTGCTGAACTTCGTAGGTCCACAAGGACACGTTCCGCACCAGAGTGGTACGGCAACCCTGTCCTAGAAATCATGTTGTTAGACAACAATGAACCTTCGAACTATGAAGAAGCAATGGCGGGCCCGGATTCCAACAAATGGCTTGAAGCCATGAAATCCGAGATAGAATCCATGTATGAAAACAAAGTATGGACTTTGACAGACTTGCCCGATGATCGGCGAGCGATAGAAAACAAATGGATATTTAAGAAGAAGACGGACGCGGATGGTAATGTTACCATCTATAAAGCTCGACTTGTCGCTAAGGGTTATCGACAGGTTCAAGGGATTGACTACGACGAGACATTCTCTCCCGTAGCGAAGCTAAAGTCCGTCCGAATCATGTTAGCAATTGCCGCATACTATGATTATGAGATATGGCAGATGGACGTCAAAACAGCATTCCTTAACGGGCATCTTAAGGAAGAACTGTATATGATGCAGCCGGAAGGTTTTGTCGATCCTCGGAACGCTAACAAAGTATGCAAGCTCCAGCGATCCATTTATGGACTGGTGCAAGCATCTCGGAGTTGGAACATTCGCTTTGATGAGATGATCAAAGCGTTTGGGTTTATGCAGACTTATGGAGAAGCCTGCGTTTACAAGAAAGTGAGTGGGAGCTCTGTAGCATTTCTCATATTATATGTAGATGACATACTCCTGATGGGAAATAATATGGAATTTCTGGACAGCATTAAGGCCTACTTGAATAAGTGTTTTTCAATGAAGGACCTTGGAGAAGCTGCTTATATATTAGGCATCAAGATCTATAGAGATAGATCGAGACGCCTCATAGGTCTTTCACAAAGCACATACCTTGATAAGATTTTGAAGAGATTCAGAATGGATCAGTCCAAGAAGGGGTTCTTGCCTATATTACAAGGTATGAGACTGAGCTCAGCTCAGTCACCGACCACGGCAAAAGATAAAGAAGAGATGAGTGTCATCCCCTATGCTTCAGCCATAGGATCTATTATGTATGCCATGCTGTGTACCAGACCCGATGTAAACCTTGCCGTAAGTTTGGTAGCAAGATACCAAAGTAATACCGGCAAGGAACACTGGACAGCGGTCAAGAATATCCTGAAGTACCTGAAAAGGACAAAGGACATGTTTCTCATTTATGGAGGAGACGAAGAGCTCGTCGTAAAGGGTTACGTCGACGCTAGCTTCGACTCAGATCTGGATGACTCTAAGTCACAAACCGGATACGTGTATATGTTGAATGGTGGAGCAGTAAGCTGGTGCAGCTACAAGCAGAGTGTCGTGGCGGGATCTACATCTGAAGCAGAGTACATGGCAGCCTCGGAGGCAGCACATGAAGCGATTTGGGTGAAGGAGTTCATCACCGACCTAGGAGTCATACCCAATGCGTCGGGGCCGATCAAACTCTTCTGTGACAACACTGGAGCTATTGCCCTCGCAAAGGAGCCCAGGTTTCACAAGAAGACCGGGCACATCAAGCGTCGTTTCAACTCCATCCGTGAAAATGTTCAAGATGGAGACATAGAGATTTGCAAAGTGCACACGGATCTGAATGTCGTAGATCCGCTGACTAAACCTCTCTCGCGTGCAAAACATGATCAACACCAGAACTCTATGGGTGTTCGATTCATCACAATGTAACTAGATTGGTGACTCTAGTGCAAGTGGGAGACTGTTGGAAATATGCCCTAGAGGCAATAATAAAAGTATTATTATATTTCATTGTTCATGATAATTGTCTTTTATTCATGCTATAACTGTATTATCCGGAAATCGTAATACACATGTGAATACTTAGACCACACTATGTCTCTGGTAAGCCTCTAGTTGACCAGCTCGTTGTGATCAACAGATAGTCATGGTTTCCTGACTATGGACATTGGATGTCATTGATAACGGGATCACATCATTAGGAGAATGATGTGATGGACAAGACCCAATCCTAAGCATAGCATAAAAGATCGTGTAGTTCGTTTTGCTAGAGCTTTGCAAGTGTCAAGTATCTCTTCCTTCGACCATGAGATCGTGTAACTCCCGGATACCGTAAGAGTGCCTTGGGTGTATCAAACGTCACAACGTAACTGGGTGACTATAAAGGTGCATTACAGGTATCTCCGAAAGTAGCTGTTGGGTTGACACGGATTGAGACTGGGATTTGTCACTCCGTATGACGGAGAGGTATCTCTGGGCCCACTCGGTAATGCATCATCATATTGAGCTCAATGTGACCAAGGTGTTGGACACGGGATCATGCATTACGGTACGAGTAAAGTGACTTGCCCGTAACGAGACTGAACAAGGTATTGGGATACCGACGATCGAGTCTCGGGCAAGTAACGTACCGATTGACAAAGGGAATTGCATACTGGGTTTGATCGAATCCTCGACATCGTGGTTCATCCGATGACAACATCGAGGAGAATGTGGGAGCCATCATGGGTATCCAGATCCCGCTGATGGTTATTGACTGAGAGCGTCTCGGTCATGTCTGCATGTCTCCCGAACCCGTAGGGTCTACACACTTAAGGTTCGGTGACGCTAGGGTTATGAAGATATGTATATGCAGAAACCCGAATGTTGTTCGGAGTCCCGGATGAGATCCCGGACGTCACGAGGAGTTCCGGAATGGTCCGGAGGTAAAGAATTATATATAGGAAGTGCTATTTCAGGCATCGGGACAAGTTTCGGGGTTATCGGTATTGTACCGGGACCACCGGAAGGGTCCCGGGGGTCCACCGGGTGGGGCCACCTGTCCCGGGGGGGCACATGGGCTGTAGGGGGTGCGCCTTGGCCATCATGGGCCAAGGGCACCAGCCCCTATAGGCCCATGCGCCTAGGGTTTCCCCCTAGGAGGAGTCCTAGTGGTGGAAGGCACCCCTAGGTGCCTTGGGGGGGAGGGAAACCTCCCCTAGGCCGCCGCCCCCCCTAGTAGATCTCATCTACTAGGGCCGGCGCCCCCCTGGCACCCCTATATATAGTGGGGGAGAGGAGGGACTTCACACACCAGCCCCTGGCGCCTCCACCTCCCCCCGTTACGTCTCTCCCTCGTAGTCTCGGCGAAGCCCTGCTGCTGTGACGCCCTGCATCCACCACCACGCCGTCGTGCTGCTGGATCTTCATCAACCTCTCCTTCCCCCTTGCTGGATCAAGAAGGAGGAGACGTCTCCCGTCCCGTACGTGTGTTGAACGCGGAGGTGCCGTCCGTTCGGCGCTGGTCATCGGTGATTTGGATCACGTCGAGTACGACTACATCATCACCTTGCAAGCTTCCGCACGCGATCTACAAGTGGTATGTAGATGCAAACTCTCTCCCTAGACTCGTTGCTTAGATGAACTCATAGATGGATCTTGGTGAAACCGTAGGAAAAATTTTAATTTTCTGCAACGTTCCCCAACATTCTTTGCTCCCCCTTTTTCCCCTCTCTATACGCGGTTGTTGCGACCAGCCGTTGGAGTCCAGGAGCTAGACGCCACCTTCGACAATGACTCCTACTACACTGGAGGTGCCTACTACTACGTGCAGGCCGCTGACGACGACCAGGAGTAGTTTAGGAGGATCCCAGGCAGGAGGCCTTGCCTTTTCGATCGTTGCTACTTTTGTGCTAGCCTTCTGCAGGCAAACTTGTTTAATTTATGTCTATACTCAGATATTATTACTTCCGCTGACTCGTGTTTTCGAGCCCCTGAGGCCCCTAGCTTGTATTATAAAGGTTGTATTATTTTAATTTGTGTCTAGAGTTGTGTTGTGATATCTTCCCGTGAGTCCTTGATCTTGATCATACACATTGCGTGTATGATTAGTGTACAATCGAATCGGGGGCGTCACAAGTTGGTATCAGAGCCGACTGCCTATATGTCAGGACCCCGACTCGATGTCACATCGATCTAGCCGGTAACACTTCATATCACTTTGCGGCCTCACGCACGGTGTTCCCACGGGTGTCGCCTTACCTTTGCCCGGGACCGTTTGCACCTTTTGGCTCACGTATATGATAGTGTCGCTAGCATCCATATGATAAAGAGCCCGGGCTGACATGACTAGTCGTAAACCCAAAGTGGCACAGACTTACAGGGACAGGCATCCATGACCCAGCTTCGAACGTGTCGGTCATCAGCAAGTGGGTCCGGGCTGTAGCACTGGGCTAGCAGGACTCCGGTAAACCGGGCTGTAGCGGGCTAACAGGACTCCGGTACTCAAAGCGTGACATTTCCCCGAAGGGACAGACACAGGAACGAAGAAGGACACATGCCGGCCAGCCTAAGTGTTCCAGAGCAGTAGCAAGCTACCATGGCTCAGCGGTAACACTAGGAGACATTTCCCGGTAAGAGAGGCTACTAAAGATAAACAACTAGATAGTCAGATCCCACACATACCAAGCATTTCAATCACACACACAATATGCTCGATATGTGCAAATACAACGAAGCATCACAACATGACTCTACGACACAAGTACTTTATTCATTAGGCTCCGAGGAGCGAGATATTACAAACATGGGTCTCATGACCCAACACTCAGAGCATACAAGTCAAAGCACAAGCGGAAGCTATCATGTCTGGGTACAGACATCTATAAATGAAAAAGGCTGAGAAGCCTGACTATCTATCAGATCCTACCGGGGCACAAGATCGTAGCTGAGGTAACAAGCTAAACGTCGAAGTCCACGTGGAACTACTAGTGAGACTGAAGTCTCTCTGCAAAAACATAAAATAGGCAAACGTGAGTACAAATGTACCCAGCAAGACTTACATCAGAACTAACTACATATGCATCATTTTCAACAAGGGGATGGTGGGGTTTAACTGCAGCAAGCCAGCTTTGACTCGGTGGCTATCCTAAACTACGACTGCAAGCGACTCTTTTGAGGTGGCGCACACGAGTCCACATATTCACCATATCAATACACCACTATGGATCCGCTCCCGTCTCCCTACGAGAACGCCATCCATAGCACTCACGCTTATCTTGCGCATTTTAAAGTATCCACTTTCACTTGTCTATGAACTGATATAAGCAACCCAGAAGTCCTTTTCCGCGGACACGGCTATTCGAATAGATGATGTTAACCCTGCAGGGGTGTACTTCTTCATACATGTTTCCACCACTTAGCGTCTGCACACGACATGTGCTCGGCAGACTTCAAGCGAAAGCCGACGTGGGTGTAGACCACGACCTACCTAAACACTCAAGTCTCTAGTCAAGGTTTATCGCCTATTCGGGTTCCATCCATGAGGAGATCCGGCCGGAGTTTCGCTCACAGCCCCAAACGATGTGAACAGGGTTCCCGAGATACCAAACGGGCATCCGGTACACCGTGCCACGTACCTACCGCATCACAGCCCACCCCTACGGTCAGCGCTGTCCACGGCCTCCAGTAAGCTACAAACACCAGAAACTACTTGCAACTCCTGGACAGAGGACTAGGGTGAATAAGAAGTCGAGCGGGGTCATATTTCAGGGCCCAATGTATGGTAGTAACTGAATCATGGATCACAAACACAGAACTCAGTTCCTGAGGACGGCTACAATGAGACAACCCACCATGTACTCCTACATGGCCTCTCACCGCTACCTTTACCAAATCGTGTTCACACACTTAGCTCTCACACAGTAGGACATGTTCACACGCCTCTGATTCATCCCCGATGAATCAGACCTGACTCAACTCTAAGCAGTAGCAGGCATGACAAACAAACATGAATGAGTAGGCACAACAGGGCTCAAACAACTCCTACTCATGCTAGTGGGTTTCATCTAATTACTGTGGAATGACAGGTCATGCAGAGGATAAAGGGGTTCAGCTACCGCAGCAAGTAACAGATGAATCGATGTTGTCCTAATGCAGTAAAAGAGAGCAGGAGCGAGAGAGTGGGATTTTATCGGAATGAACAAGGGGGTTTTGCTTGCCTGGCACTTCTGAAGATAACATTGAGTCTTCATCGGTGTCAACGATCACATCATCAGTATCACGTCTATCGAGAGGGGACAAATACCGGCAACACAGAAAGGAACACAATCAATGCAATGCACAATATGATGCATGATCATGACATGGCAAAATGAATGTGTTTTGGGCTAATGCAACTAGCAACAGATTAAATGAAGTTGGTTTGAATCCAAGATTCAAATTCAAACTCCATATGGGGTTATTTAAATGTCAGTCACTTCATTTGTCCTAAACAGTAGTGATAAGTTGTTCTAACATGCATGAAAATGGTACAGATGGATTCCTTGAATTTTTTTGATAATTTTTCATATATAATTTATTTAATTTGGAGTTACGGTTAATTTTCTATGATTTTTAGAAGTTTTAGGCATTTTCTGGAATTCCAGAATTAAATTAAATCCAGAAAATACTTTATGACATCAGCAGTGCGTCATGCTTGCATCAGCAAGTCAACAGGGCTGCCCCGGGTCAAACCTGACCAGTGGGGCCCACTGGTCAGTGACACAGGGGCTAATCCCGGTCAAACCCAGCGCTGACTGGGGTTTGACCAGGGGTGGGGCCCGCTGTCAGTGGCCTAGGGGTTGATTAGTGTAGGGGGGGGTTAGCCGCTAATGATGCCCACATCATCATCGCCGGACTTACGCCGGCGGCGACCAAAATGGCGGCGGCAACGCGCCGGACTTGCGCTAAAGGCGACGGAGGCGGCGGCTGAGGGCACCAGGGCATAGCCCTCGCTCTTGCGCATCCAAAGGGCCAAATGGGAGGGGTTGGGGTGGTTCGAGCTCGCCGGGGTCGAGCTCGTGGCGGCGGCCGGCGTTCGGGAGCAGCCGAGTATGGTGCTAGAGGGCACGGGAGGCGAAGCTACTGGTAGCTGCAGGTTCGTGGAGGCGCGCTGAGCACACCGGTGTACTCGGGTGAGAGCTCCAGTGGCTGCCGTGACGGCGGCGACGAGGTTAGCGGCGGCCGGAGATCGGGCCAGCATGGCGCAGTGGCTGCAGCGCGTTAGCCAGAGAGCCGAGGAGCGCGTCGGGACCCTGGGGACCTGGGGAGCACGCGGGGGCTACTGGAGCGAGCGGAAGAGCGCCGGGACGCGAGGTCCACCGGCAATGGCGATGGCCGGAGCTCGGTGCTTGCGGGGAAGGCGGCTACGGCACGGGAACGAGCAGAAAAGGAGGGGGAAAACGAAGAAGATCTTACGGCGGTCCTGGAGATCAGCACGGGAGGCTCGGGGACGGCCTGGCTGCAGCCAATCGACGACGGAGAGGTCCGGCGACCGGCGGTGAAGAAGATGGCAATTGCGTTGCTTCGGTGCCTCCGGGCTCGCGTGATTCACCGGAGAGGAGCCGCTCGAGGTAGCAGAGGCGATGGACGACTCGAGGAGGCGAGGCGTGCGCGTTGGCTACAGATACGGTTGACGGCGGCGAGAGGCGTGCTCGGGGCTGCGAGAGAGAGGGCAGCAGGGGAGAGAGGAGCCGACAGGGAGGGAGTGAGAGGGGGTCGGGGGTGTCGTGGCGTCGCGGAAGGCGACCAGGGCGACGAGGGGGTAGCCAGGCAGGCAAGGAGGAGCTGGCGCGGCTCGCCTGTGCGCCGGGCACGCAGCTGCTTCGGGGCGAGGGGAGGAAGACGACGGAGGGTAGCGGTGGCGGGCTGGGCCGGCCAGGTGGGGGGAGCTGGGCCGGTCCTGATGGACCACCAGGTAAGCGCCAGGTAAGATGCTTTGCTCTTTTATTTTATTTCTATTTTAGTTACTGTTTTCTATTTTATGTAATTGTGTTTGGATTTATTAAAAATGCCAGAGCATTTCCAAAAATCATGCAACTGACTGTGGCCACTGTTTGGAATATTTCCAATAGTAAACATTTCAGTTTGTGATTATTTGAGCATTTAAAATATTATTAGCAATTAAATGCCCAAATGCAAATACTATATAATTTAATTCAAAAATCCAGGAATAGCCTATAAATATGTTCATCATTTTTGGAAGAGGTTTTCACCTCTAACAGAAATTATGAACATTCCCAAAGGGCATTCTGGGTTATTGAAAATATTTTTTTATTGAACCTAGTTAAATTTCGATTGGTGCTAGGGTTTCAACAATCCCCATTTCAAATTTCTTTGGAATTTAAACATGATGGCATGATGAACAAGCAAGTCAAGCAAGGGCTGAACTGGGGCTGTGACAACTCACCCCCACTAAACAAAAATCTCGTCCCGAGATTCAAGCGTAGGGTAAGGAGAGGGGGGAACGTCAACTAGTATAATCTTCATGATCCAGGGTGCACTTCAATTGAACGTTGATTCATTCACCATCATTGTCTTGAAGTCTTGCCTTGAGAACTCCAACTAACATAACAACGAGAGGGGAAGGGGACTCTAGAAGGACTGATCTTTTCGAAGATCGAACAACTCAGGATTAACTCACGGAATGAGACATAGGACTATCTCTCGGGTTGAGACACGAGATACACATCAAGAGGGGTGGAAAGAAACGGATGACGAAGGTTCACTAGATAGACAACAATTTCACGCTTAAGAAGGTGGTAAACGATTGTCAACGTAGCAAGGAGTTGAGTTGCCATGATACCATAACGATACACCCCGGAGGAGGGTGATTCGTAGATTATTTCCTTAAGTGGCAAAAAGAATTACCTTTGATTCAGAGATCATTGAAACTCTTTATATCAGCTTAAGGCAAATCATAATCGATCATTTGGAGGGGGTCGGTAGAATGGCATACTCAAACTTGGATGATGTGGATTACCTTGTTGAAGACAACGTAATGGATGATTTTTGCTTATCACCGGAAATGGAAGGGACATTGGTGGTGCAAGCTGGGAACAAAATGCAAATGCTGGGAACGATTCTGGTAACTGGGGAAGAACCCAACAATAGAGAGTGAATTCACTGTTGGAGTGGTTATAGCATAACCGAGGAAATCTGGGGCAATCCCAGCTAGTGCCGATGATAACACGTAGCGCTTGTGCGTGCTCTCAAGAACTTGAGCATTTCCATACTCATCAAGGTTTTACCAACATCCGTGTCAAGGGTCCGGTAACACAACTTACTACCATGATGAATGGTGATGGAGGATGCAGATGCAGAGGAAGATAACACCTTCTCAGATTACACCTTAGCAAAGCCAAGGAACAAAATCTGGATGATCGACCGAGAGACATTTAGCACTCCGCTTCTAATGTTCTCCTGGATGTGCTAGTGTATCCCATTCATAGATACGGTTTGATAACTAGAACATCAAGTAAAGGTCGGACTTCGGGAACACAAGAATCCATAAGGAACAACTAGGGAGGTAAACCCTACGAAATCCTTATAGGGAGGTGGCCAACTTCTTTAATCAAGATACTACAATAATAGGTCTCTCGGCTGGGTGGTGCTGGCCTCGACATCCACTTTACCGGTTATCGAGGGACCAATATTATAGTTCTTGGGAAATGTTCCAAACCATCATATCTGCCTGAGATTCAGATCTGGTTGGTGTCAGGATATCCCAGACTCATCAAGTCTAGAAAGAAAAATGAAAGTTTGCAACGCAAATCGACGAGATAATGTTGCGGGATTCTCGGGGAGTGAGCTATGATAGTAAGCTCCAAAACATGAGCTGGTTCTGCTACAACATGTGAACACGCTGTCCCAGACAAACATGACCACGTGGTAGTCTTATAATAAAACACTACCGAGTTCAGGAGGGGAAACCATCATTAAGGACATCGAAGTCTCCACGCGTGGAAATCCAAAGAGTTCACCTTGGACAGACTCCTTTATCTTTGAACAACTCAATCAGTGGCTTGGTGTGCTAGGATATACATATAGAATGAAGGTTGCAAATCTCCAGACCACCGAATACTTCGCACGTATGCATGACTGACTTGGGATGATTCCAAAGGAAACAACATTGACTTTCTCGAATCCACGGCGGCAACTTGCATCAAATGCACATGGACTGGAGGAAGTCACTTCTTACATCCGAACATTTGCTCCATGAACTAGCATGAAGAAATGCTTTCAAAAGTTTCCAACACTAACTTAATGTTCAACAAAATCATGGAGGGAATAAGGATGTTGTCAATGGGCTCAACAACAATTCATCTAGGTTTCCTTTTAAAAGGAATTCCATAGTTAAGTGAACACGGTGATAGCATTGGTCAGACCAAAGATATAATGGTGTATGCTCGAGGAATCAACCACGAGTAAGACAACATTACGAATATTGTTGGTTCTGATTTGATTTGACGATAGCCCACACTCAAATCAAAGGATTGATAAGACAATAGATCCAGCAACTGATCACAGGGACCAATCGATGAAGATATCATCTTTCTTCAACACACACTACACAAGAATATCCCTTTGGATGAACTAAATCGGGCAAGCTTCTATCTTCCAACTCTCCAAGTTGATGCATAGCTTAACCAACTAGCTCAGGGGTATCCAACACGGATTCTTGGAGAAAGGGTGGTTTACAGGATAAACCAACTTGATCACGAGCTTAACATAACAGTCAGGCGACAACCTAGTGATACTTTCGAGAAGATATTCGGAAAATCACGAACCACCGATATGTTACTAAGCTCGAGAACAATCTTGCTTTTCAGAGCAAGATGATATGATCAAATGAGCGAGGACTTGACAAAATCCTAACTCATCAATCAAAGAGTGCACCAGGAAATAAAGACTAGGTAGCACGATCAATCTTAGAATGGTGATTCAATAACCAACATACTAAGAATAAGATTATTGTCCATTAACTACCAAGCAATGGGGTTGCTAGGAGTATTGAGTTCACACATCATGATTCACTTGTCGGCACTCCGGCTGCAACAACACGGAACCGAGGAATGAACAATGATGGCAAGAAGTATCACTGTACCAAGAGTTCATAGGATGGTGTGCAATTCCTATAACAATCCCGATATAAAGATGGTAATACTTCAGGGTAGAACAGGATCAAAGGCTGGATTAGCAATTTGATCTGCGGGGCACAACTTCTTTGACCCAATCCTGGATATGGAAGAGGTACTGGAGTTTGTTTCTCCTAGTCATTGTGCGATAGAATGGCTTGACGGACCACAAGAGTATTAGGCATCGATAAACGAACGCACGCACTATCAATTGATAGACGAGGGTCAGAATGCAACTAAAGAGATCAACTCAAAGGATCATATAATTTTCTGAGTTGTGGACGCATAGATTAGTATGTCGAACCAAGTTCAACATGTTTCTTCCGGATAACCCATGCTGAAAGGTAGAACTGGCAGAGTCACGATTTATGAATGGAGAACTCCTCAAGAGTACTCTAATTGTGATCTTTTGATCCAATAAACATCTGCCATAAGCGGTTCATAGTATTTGGAAGAAGGAAATACCACGGACCTCGAGGACTATCGCAAAGTTACTAATATCCTGAAGGAACTAGCAAACACTATCAACATGAAGTAAGTAGAGTGAATCTCGGGTTCAAAGCTCAAGGAGTAGAATACCTACTACTAAGTAGCATCACAGGATGCTTTCGAGAATGATGGCCAGAATCATCACACTGGGAACACAAATCATGGATAAATTACTAGATGATCCCCTAAGACACCTAGGGTCATAATAATATCTCCAACATATATGTCAAGGTAACGGAGTACCTCAACTTACTGATTAGTGTGGTTAATCTGGCCCATGGGAACATTGAAACGGGAAGAAAGGATTTGCAAATGCATCAGGCTACTTAGAAACCTGGGATGACTCGGACAGCATAACGGCTGTAAATGCTCAGAAAAGATTTGAGACATTCACAAAAATGGTGGCATAACCACTCAGAAGCACAATATCAAGGTTTCGAGATCAACAATTAACATACAGAGGTAGAAACTGAACTGAGGCTTAAATCCAACAAACTTATAAGTCTACTGATTAGTAACACGTGATCCTAATAGAAAGAAGAGATAGCCTAGTTCTTAATCCCCGTAGAAGATAAGATGATGACTCAGATCAGAAGGGCATAAGGTATAAGGAGTAAAAAGAGCCTTACGTTCCATCCCACAATCAATTCCCTTACATAACTAAAGAATTTCTAGACTCAACTTCGACCAGTTTGGCTTGGTAATCCTACAGGCAGTCAGGCTCTGATACCAACGCTGTCAGGACCCCGACTCGATGTCACATCGATCTAGCCAGTAACACTTCATATCACTTTGCGGCCTCACGCACGGTGTTCCCACGGGTGTCGCCTTACCTTTGCCCGGGACCGTTTGCGCCTTTTGGCTCACGTATATGATAGTGTCGCTAGCATCCATATGATAAAGAGCCCGGGCTGACATGACTAGTCGTAAACCCAAAGTGGCACAGACTTACAGGGACAGGCATCCATGACCCAGCTTCGAACGTGTTGGTCATCAGCAAGTGGGTCCGGGCTGTAGCACTGGGCTAGCAGGACTCCGGTAAACCGGGCTGTAGCAGGCTAACAGGACTCCGGTACTCAAAGCGTGACATTTCCCCGAAGGGACAGACACAGGAACGAAGAAGGACACATGCCGGCCAGCCTAAGTGTTCCAGAGCAGTAGCAAGCTACCATGGCTCAGCGGTAACACTAGGAGACATTTCCCGGTAAGAGAGGCTACTAAAGATAAACAACTAGATAGTCAGATCCCACACATACCAAGCATTTCAATCACACACACAATATGCTCGATATGTGCAAATACAACGAAGCATCACAACATGACTCTACGACACAAGTACTTTATTCATTAGGCTCCGAGGAGCGAGATATTACAAACATGGGTCTCATGACCCAACACTCAGAGCATACAAGTCAAAGCACAAGCGGAAGCTATCATGTCTGGGTACAGACATCTATAAATGAAAAAGGCTGAGAAGCCTGACTATCTATCAGATCCTGCCGGGGCACAAGATCGTAGCTGAGGTAACAAGCTAAACGTCGAAGTCCACGTGGAACTACTAGTGAGACTGAAGTCTCTCTGCAAAAACATAAAATAGGAAAACGTGAGTAAAAATGTACCCAGCAAGACTTACATCAGAACTAACTACATATGCATCATTTTCAACAAGGGGATGGTGGGGTTTAACTGCAGCAAGCCAGCTTTGACTCGGTGGCTATCCTAAACTACGACTGCAAGCGACTCTTTTGAGGTGGCGCACACGAGTCCACATATTCACCATATCAATACACCACTATGGATCCGCTCCCGTCTCCCTACGAGAACGCCATCCATAGCACTCACGCTTATCTTGCGCATTTTAAAGTATCCACTTTCACTTGTCTATGAACTGATATAAGCAACCCAGAAGTCCTTTTCCGCGGACACGGCTATTCGAATAGATGATGTTAACCCTGCAGGGGTGTACTTCTTCATACATGTTTCCACCACTTAGCGTCTGCACACGACATGTGCTCGGCAGACTTCAAGCGAAAGCCGACGTGGGTGTAGACCACGACCTACCTAAACACTTAAGTCTCTAGTCCAGGTTTATCGCCTATTCAGGTTCCATCCGCAGGGAGTCCGGCCGAGGTTTCCCATACGGCCCCGAACGATGTGAACAGGGTTCCCGAGATACCTAACGGGTATTCGGTACACCCGGCCACGTACCTACCGCATCACAGCCCACCCCTACGGTCAGCGCTGTCCACGGCCTCCAGTAGGCTACAAACACCAGAAACTACTTGCAACTCCTGGACAGAGAACTAGGGTGAATAAGAAGTCGAGAGGGTCCATTGGTTTCGGGCCCAATGCATGGTAGTAGCTGATTCTTAAATCACACATACAGATCTCAGTGCTTAAGGTCGGCTTCAATGAAACAACCCACCATGTACTCCTACATGGCCTCTCATCGATACCTTTACCAAATCGTGTTCACCACACCACTCTCATTACCGACATAATCATTTCACTCTAGCCCATCACCCAGATGAACCAGACCTGACACGACTCTAAGCATAGCAGGCTTAGCAAGGTAGGAACAACACATACATATGGCTCAATCAACTCCTACACATGCTAGTGGGTTTCATCTAGTTACTGTGGCAATGACAGGTCATGCAGAGGAAATGGGTTCAACTACCGTAACACACAGCAGTTTGAATCGCGTTGTCTTAATGCAGTAAAAGAGAGCAGGGGCGAGAACATGGGATTGTATCGATATGATCAGATGGTTGGTTGCTTGCCTGATGGTTCGTTGCACGGATACGGTTCTTCGTTAGGGTAATCACGGTACTCCTCGGGGACAGATCCTGTCGCAAAGGACATCGATACACAAACATCACCAAACAATATGCAACAATATGATGCATGCATGAAACATGGCAATATGAGTGTGTTGGGCTAATGCAACTAAAACCAGAAGGGTTTGAACAAATTTGAATCAAGGATTCAAATTTCAAATTCAAATATGGCCTTTTAAAGTGCCTTTTCTTGTTCTGATTAAAACATCAACTTAACTTGTTTGATCATGCATGGAAATGGTACAGATGGATAGATTGGATTTTTCTGATCATTTTTCATATATAATTTGTCCAATTTGGAGTTACAGAATAAAAGTTATGAATTTTTGAAGTTTAATTAATATTCTGGAATTTCCTGATTTAATTCAACGCTGTCAGGACCCCGACTCGATGTCACATCGATCTAGCCGGTAACACTTCATATCACTTTGCGGCCTCACGCACGGTATTCCCACGGGTGTCGCCTTACCTTTGCCCGGGACCGTTTGCGCCTTTTGGCTCACGTATATGATAGTGTCGCTAGCATCCATATGATAAAGAGCCCAGGCTGACATGACTAGTTGTAAACCCAAAGTGGCACAGACTTACAGGGACAGGCATCCATGACCCAGCTTCGAACGTGTCGGTCATCAGCAAGTGGGTCCGGGCTGTAGCACTGGGCTAGCAGGACTCCGGTAAACCGGGCTGTAGCGGGCTAACAGGACTCCGGTACTCAAAGCGTGACATTTCCCCGAAGGGACAGACACAGGAACGAAGAAGGACACATGCCGGCCAGCCTAAGTGTTCCAGAGCAGTAGCAAGCTACCATGGCTCAGTGAAACACTAGGAGACATTTCCCGGTAAGAGAGGCTACTAAAGATAAACAACTAGATGGTCAGATCCCACACATACCAAGCATTTCAATAACATACACACAATATGCTCGATATGTGCAAATACAACATGGCATCACAACATGACTCTACGACTCAAGTACTTTATTCATTAGGCTCCGAGGAGCGAGATATTACAAACATGGGTCTCATGACCCAACACTCAGAGCATACAAGTCAAAGCACAAGCGGAAGCTATCATGTCTGAGTACAGACATCTATAAATGAAAAAGGCTGAGAAGCCTGACTATCTATCAGATCCTGCCGGGGCACAAGATCGTAGCTGAGGTATCAAGCTAAACGTCGAAGTCCACGTGAAACTACTAGCGAGACCGAAGTCTCTCTGCAAAAACATAAAATAGGCAAACGTGAGTACAAATGTACCCAGCAAGACTTACATCAGAACTATCTATATATGCATCATTATCAACAAAGGGGTGGTGGGGTTTAACTGCAGCAAGCCAGCTTTGACTCGGTGGCTATCCTAAACTACGACTGCAATGTAACTCTTTTGAGGTGGCGCACACGAGTCCACATATTCACCATATCAATACACCACTATGGATCCACTCCCGTCTCCCTACGAGAACGCCATCCATAGCACTCACGCTTATCTTGCGTATTTTAGAGTATCCACTTTCACTTGTCTATGAACTGATATAAGTAACCCAGAAGTCCTTTTCCGCGGACACGGCTATTCGAATAGATGATGATAACCCTGCAGGGGTGTACTTCTTCATACATGTTTCCACCACTTAGCGTCTGCACACGACATGTGCTCGGCAGACTTCAAGCGAAAGCCGACGTGGGTGTAGACCACGACCTACCTAAACACTCAAGTCTCTAGTCCAGGTTTATCGCCTATTCGGGTTCCATCCATGAGGAGATCCGGCCGGAGTTTCGCTCACAGCCCCAAACGATGTGAACAGGGTTCCCGAGATACCAAACGGGCATCCGGTACACCGTGCCACGTACCTACCGCATCACAGCCCACCCCTACGGTCAGCGCTGTCCACGGCCTCCAGTAAGCTACAAACACCAGAAACTACTTGCAACTCCTGGACAGAGGACTAGGGTGAATAAGAAGTCGAGCGGGGTCATATTTCAGGGCCCAATGTATGGTAGTAACTGAATCATGGATCACAAACACAGAACTCAGTTCCTGAGGACGGCTATAATGAGACAACCCACCATGTACTCCTACATGGCCTCTCACCGCTACCTTTACCAAATCGTGTTCACACACTTAGCTCTCACACAGTAGGACATGTTCACACGCCTCTGATTCATCCCCGATGAATCAGACCTGACTCAACTCTAAGCAGTAGCAGGCATGACAAACAAACATGAATGAGTAGGCACAACAGGGCTCAAACAACTCCTACTCATGCTAGTGGGTTTCATCTAATTACTGTGGAATGACAGGTCATGCAGAGGATAAAGGGGTTCAGCTACCGCAGCAAGTAACAGATGAATCGATGTTGTCCTAATGCAGTAAAAGAGAGCAGGAGCGAGAGAGTGGGATTTTATCGGAATGAACAAGGGGGTTTTGCTTGCCTGGCACTTCTGAAGATAACATTGAGTCTTCATCGGTGTCAACGATCACATCATCGGTATCACGTCTATCGAGAGGGGACAAATACCGGCAACACAGAAAGGAACACAATCAATGCAATGCACAATATGATGCATGATCATGACATGGCAAAATGAATGTGTTTTGGGCTAATGCAACTAGCAACAGATTAAATGAAGTTGGTTTGAATCCAAGATTCAAATTCAAACTCCATATGGGGTTATTTAAATGTCAGTCACTTCATTTGTCCTAAACAGTAGTGATAAGTTGTTCTAACATGCATGAAAATGGTACAGATGTATTCCTTGAATTTTTCTGATAATTTTTCATATATAATTTATTTAATTTGGAGTTACGGTTAATTTTCTATGATTTTTAGAAGTTTTAGGCATTTTCTGGAATTCCAGAATTAAATTAAATCCAGAAAATACTTTATGACATCAGCAGTGCGTCATGCTTGCATCAGCAAGTCAACAGGGCTGCCCCGGGTCAAACCTGACCAGTGGGGCCCACTGGTCAGTGACACAGGGGCTAATCCCGGTCAAACCCAGCGCTGACTGGGGTTTGACCAGGGGTGGGGCCCGCTGTCAGTGGCCTAGGGGTTGATTAGTGTAGGGGGGGTTAGCCGCTAATGATGCCCACGTCATCATCGCCGGACTTACGCCGGCGGCGACCAAAATGGCGGCGGCAACGCGCCGGACTTGCGCTAAAGGCGACGGAGGCGGCGGCTGAGGGCACCAGGGCATAGCCCTCGCTCTTGCGCATCCAAAGGGCCAAATGGGAGGGGTTGGGGTGGTTCGAGCTCGCCGGGGTCGAGCTCGTGGCGGCGGCCGGCGTTCGGGAGCAGCCGAGTATGGTGCTAGAGGGCACGGGAGGCGAAGCTACTGGTAGCTGCAGGTTCGTGGAGGCGCGCTGAGCACACCGGTGTACTCGGGTGAGAGCTCCAGTGGCTGCCGTGACGGCGGCGACGAGGTCAGCGGCGGCCGGAGATCGGGCCAGCATGGCACAGTGGCTGCAGCGTGTTAGCCAGAGAGCCGAGGAGCGCGTCGGGACCCTGGGGACCTGGGGAGCACGCGGGGGCTACTGGAGCGAGCGGAAGAGCGCCGGGACGCGAGGTCCACCGGCAATGGCGATGGCCGGAGCTCGGTGCTTGCGGGGAAGGCGGCTACGGCACGGGAACGAGCAGAAAAGGAGGGGGAAAACGAAGAAGATCTTACGGCGGTCCTGGAGATCAGCACGGGAGGCTTGGGGACGGCCTGGCTGCAGCCAATCGACGACAGAGAGGTCCGGCGACCGGCGGTGAAGAAGATGGCAATTGCGTTGCTTCGGTGCCTCCGGGCTCGCGTGATTCACCGGAGAGGAGCCGCTCGAGGTAGCAGAGGCGATGGACGACTCGAGGAGGCGAGGCGTGCGCGGTGGCTACAGATACGGTTGACGGCGGCGAGAGGCGTGCTCGGGGCTGCGAGAGAGAGGGCAGCAGGGGAGAGAGGAGCCGACAGGGAGGGAGTGAGAGGGGGTCGGGGGTGTCGTGGCGTCGCGGAAGGCGACCAGGGCGACGAGGGGGTAGCCAGGCAGGCAAGGAGGAGCTGGCGCGGCTCGCCTGTGCGCCGGGCACGCAGCTGCTTCGGGGCGAGGGGAGGAAGACGACGGATGGTAGCGGTGGCGGGCTGGGCCGGCCAGGTGGGGGGAGCTGGGCCGGTCCTGATGGACCACCAGGTAAGCGCCAGGTAAGATGCTTTGCTCTTTTATTTTATTTCTATTTTAGTTACTGTTTTCTATTTTATGTAATTGTGTTTGGATTTATTAAAAATGCCAGAGCATTTCCAAAAATCATGCAACTGACTGTGGCCACTGTTTGGAATATTTCCAACAGTAAACATTTCAGTTTGTGATTATTTGAGCATTTAAAATATTATTAGCAATTAAATGCCCAAATGCAAATACTATATAATTTAATTCAAAAATCCAGGAATAGCCTATAAATATGTTCATCATTTTTGGAAGAGGTTTTCACCTCTAACAGAAATTATGAACATTTCCAAAGGGCATTCTGGGTTATTGAAAATATTTTTTTATTGAACCTAGTTAAATTTCATTTGGTGCTAGGGTTTCAACAATCCCCATTTCAAATTTCTTTGGAATTTAAACATGATGGCATGATGAACAAGCAAGTCAAGCAAGGGCTGAACTGGGGCTGTGACACTATAGGAATCCCCCTTCCACACTCCTTGGCCGAAGTTGAGTCTAGTCGATGAAAATTGTTTTACTAACTTGGATGTGCGGCCCATGGGCCCACGTCGCCATTGGATGTTATTAGGATCTTTTATTCCTCGTCTATACTCTGGGACTCAAATCTCTCTTCTCTTCGGGTTAAATGAATTTTACTAAATCTAACTCTATGTTCTCGTAATTACTTTCTCCCGGAGAGCCCCTCACCCCAGATGATTGCTTGGTGCGCCGAAGGATTCCAAAGATACTCTCTGATAATATCCTGAGAACTTGTGCTGATTGCGTTTGCAATTCCCTTCCACCGTCAGCCCTATAGATAACTACATGCACTTGCCATTCTTACATTAGTCCCCAGTTGCTCTTGTTATTACGAGATACCTCAAAATACTCGTTGTTGTTCCGAGAATCCTTGAGCCTACTTCCTGGCAGTTCCTTGTCACCTGAATACACCTACAAATTAATCCTCACACACACCAAGGATTTGTTTCTCCCCATTTGGTCATGTGTTTCACCAAAGTCTTCGAAATACTAATTGATCTTTCGAAAATCCTCAACGTCCAGTTGTTCTTGAAATTCTTGCTTGCTTGCATTATGGTTAATCCCATAAGTATACTAATCTTAGTGGAATCCTTGGTCACTATCATTTTTGAGTCCATTGATTTAATAAGTTGCAAACGTTCACAATCATCAGTCGAATCCTAGGATTATCCTTCCGGCTCAGACGTCATTTTAAACATGAGCTGGATCTCGACCAAACAAATTGCCATCGATTGTACCCCTAAGGCTATTCAACTTATCCATCCCTAATCAGAGCATTGCTTCTGATCCCTTGTCCTGGAAATCAAAATTCCTTTGCATTTGATCTTTGAGTTAGTCAGTTGTTTCTATAATCTGACCTCCTTGCATTATTCCTTCCTCTGGTTGAGTACCGATGCTCACATCAGATGCCTTGTGGACCACCAGACCCTTTGTTAGATTTTATCCAACCATGTCCTTCATATTGAATAACCTTGTGAGCCTTTCCATGGGTATATAATGCCTTTGGTAAATTGTATCCTTTGCTTTGTGAACCATGCTCTACTTTCAAACTTGTATTATTTACTCTGAAGTTTGTGGTATATGTTCCTAAGATGCCCTCATGGGTTGAACCTACGCCTTCCCTAATCCGCATGAACCTGAAAGATTTCACGGGTCATACTTATCTGGTATTGCACCAGGTAAAGACTTTCAACGACTAATGTCATTTTTGAAATACGAGAGGTGAATGGAAGGTTATGCATTGAGCAAGTGGGAGTCAACCTTGAACCTTTGTGTTCATGCCCATGGACACGATGTAGATCCTATCATGGAAGCTTCTTGTAATAATCACTATTTCCTTGGTATAATATCCTTTGGTATCGGTGAATTGATCCATTGCAATCGTGGTTCTGACCATGATTGTTCTTCTTTGACCCCATTTCTAGGACAAGTTAAAGCACTTGTCTTTTGCAAGTCAATACACCAGCCCAACCTCTACTTTGATCTACTATCGAGTATTACCCTCTGGTATCTCGAGAATATCTAAGAACTGTGTTGCATCTTAAGAGTTCTTCATCAGCTGTTATTTCTCACCGTTTCCAATTTTTCATAGGTTCTGAGTTGTTAGTCACTCAAGAACACCGATATGTGAACCAATTCCACATTTTGGTATGATAACTCTTAAGTAATTTTCATTTCTTATGAGTTTAATCCTTCAAGTCATTCCTAGCATGATTGGTCATATCATTATCGTGCTAAATTTTAACTATGCTACCTGGTCCTTCTTCTTGGAGCACAAATTTTGACGATGAGCTCAGCTTACGTCGATCTTCCTCGTCATATCATTTTGCCTTGAACAACAATGCTTGATTTCGAGTTTGTGTCGTACCCATGGTTCCAATAACCTTTCGCTTCATCATTCCTTTAACTTGATGTCATCACCGATTGATTACATCTTCATGAAATCTCTCGACAAATGTGTCATGATCATCATCAGCATTATGAGCTCTTCCAAGATATCAATTGAATTCATGATGATAAATACCATCCTTGCCCTCAATGATTTGTGTTGTCATCGACCACTTTATTGCCTTCCCTCCAACACAAACTTGTTCGTGTTTTGTGATATACCTTGAGATGCTTGCTATCCAACATTTGTTCTTCTTTACCTTGGAGTATTACCATCTTTATGCTAAGAATGTCGTGAGAATTTCACCACCCCTTAAGGATTCTTGGTATGGTGATGCTTCTCGCCATCACCATTCTTTTCTTGGTCCCCATGTTGATTCCAACAAGTGAACGGTGTTGTTTGGATTCTTTCCTTCTAGCAACCCTATTGCTTTGCAATAAATGGTCGACATTTCATTCTTAGACCATTGGTTATCGAATCACCATTCTAACATTGATTATGCTACCTAAGACAGTATTTCGGGTGCACCTTCAACCAATGTTTAAATGTGTACGTTTTCCTTGGGCATACATCATTATATCATTTGATCTGAAAAATGTTATCTCCTTGTGCACATAATTGTGGAAATCCATCTTTTGAAAATCTCAATGAATTGTCGTTGAGTTCATCAGCCACCTCCTCGTCCTCTCCTTGGTTAAATGATGAACTCATGATTCAGAACTTGCTTCCATAGTTCATTTCCCCGATAATCTTACAATGTCATCTCGTCAATTTGTGTTGCCCCTTTCATCTTAGGCATCCTGAGTCTGAGGTATCCTGACACCAATCAGATCTGCATCTCGGTCAGCTATGATGGTTGGAACATATTTCCAAGAGTTTTCCCTTTAACATTGGTCTTTATATCTCCCGGTAAGGTGATCTCATGCCTAGCACACATGGCCAGAGGCCCTATTGTTATAGTTCCCTTTTAGCGAGGTTATCCATTCTTCCATGAGGAAATTATAAGACTTATTCTACAAGTTGTTCCTGATGAATCCTTTGTGTATCCATAGCCTAATCTTTACCTGGTGACCATGTCAATGCTATCTCGAAGCATGTCTGTGGTACTCCGATTTTCAACAAGAAGATTTGAAGCCCAATGCTAAATGTTTCCTGCTCAATTATCCAAACACCGTTGTATGGGTATGTCATGAAATTTCTCTCCCCTTACCTAAAAGAGTTTTCTACATTATATCCTGTCATGGATATCATGCTCTACTTGTCCTTGGGAAGGGTATACCCTTGAAATATGTGTTTAAACACATTTTCCTTTCCATTGTTCTGTTTAATCTGATAATCACATTTTCCATTCCATTGTTTGGTTTAACCTTTCTTGTGATCTATATGACCCAAGAAGAAATATTCTCCTACTTATGTAAACACTTCGTTGTACTATTCTGTCGGCAAGACCCTGTTACTATTGTTGATGACATTCCGGTAACCACCAAAGGACGGGAACTTTGCCTATTGGTCCGCCTCGTTCAATGAGCAGGAAAATGGTTCTCTTTGTCCCTCGCCCTTGGTACCGACATTGTTGCCGACATAACTGAAAGGTTACTCTCTAACATGCCTTGCTATCATGACCATGCAAGATGTCACCGCTCCTCCTACTTTTAACCCACATGGTGGGCCCATAACCCATAGTTCCACAGGATCGAAACCTGACGCTCCTATACACCCCAGCTCCTTAAGGTTATTCCTCATGCTTGGCTTCGTAGGAAATTCACGAGCCACCTTCCAAGAGATCATCAATTCTGGTATCAGACATAATACTTATTCTCGTTGCTCTCGACCCCTTTCACACTTTGTTTCAGGCATCGAACGATTGCCTACCCGCTTGAAACTTCTCAGAGTACCTCCTTACTTTACTCACGATATTTTCTTAAGTTTCAGTTCGAGAGTTACTTTCCGCCACCGTTCCCGATGTTAGCTACCAGATAGTCAACCTTGCAGAGGTTCGTTCTCCCGGAATATACCCACCCTTTATTCTTTCGTTAGTACGATGGAGTTCCCGAGGAAAGGATACCGACTTCATCAGGATGACTTGGGGAAGAGAAATAAAGACATCAACGTAATGGATCGACCTCTTTGAGAAGAGCAACCAAGACCGAGAAGACTCGATAGAATTTCGTAACCACATCTTTCCCCTTACTCCCCTCATAAATCTCGGGACGAGATTTATTGTCATGGAAGAGAATTGTGACGCCTTGATAATTAGACTACAGTAATTCCTTGCTAATGATGCCACGTCACCTCTGTCACTGTAGTTAATATCGGGATAGTTCAAAACTAATTCAAATTCAAAATTGAATTAGAGGCAAACAACAAAAGTTTTCAAACTTTAAAACTAAAATGTCCGGGTTGTGCCAAGTAATGCAAAGTTAATTGTGGTGAAGAAACCCCACTTTTATGAAATGTTTTAATACTCTAAAATGAATAAAACAGTAGCTGAAACGATTAAATAAGTGCCTTTGATATTTTATAAAATGATAAACTATTTATTTTTGAGGTAGAACTTTTTAGGGTAGTGGGTTATTTTGAAACCCTATTTTTGAAGCTATTGTCATATTTTACTAAAATAAAAATAAAGTAACTAAAATAAAATAGAAAGAATAAATGAAAGGAAAATAACAAATAAAAAAAGAAACCTCCCTCCCCCTAGGCCAACCGACCCAACAGGCCGGCCCAGTCGGCCACTCCCTCAGCTAGGCTGGCCCACCCCGCACCTCCCCCCGGCCTATATGGCCCCCTTGCTCCCCCTGAAACCCTAAAACCGCTACCCCCACGATCCCCCTCACTCATCCCACTCCCCCTTTGATCTGGATCGGGGATCCACCCCGACGACCATGACTTGCGCCCCCAACGACCGCGCCGCGCGCCCCTGACGACCGCGCCCGTCCCTGTCCACCACCACGACCCCCGCTGCCCGTGCCCTACGATCCCCCCCTGTGAGCCTCGCCCCTCTCTTCTTCCCCTCTCCGTTGCCGCCGACGGGCGCCCGAGCTCGCGCGTGCCCCCTGCCCGCGTCGACGCGGCTGGTTGCCCGCTGCCGACCAACCCGTCGGCTGCAGCGGCCACCGCCGACCACGCCCGCTGCGCCTCCACTGCTCGCCGCTCCCCTGCCACCTAGCACCCGCGCCCGCCGGAGTAGCTTCCCCCACGCGCGCCACAACAGCGCTGGCCGTGTCGTCGCTCCCCCGGGCTCGCATCGCCCCACAGCCCCCGCCCGTGCGTGCCCCGCACCGGCCCAGCCGTGCCACCACCTCCAGCCGATGTCGCAGCCACCCTGCTCGCCTGCCCCGCTGCTCTACCGGCCGTCATTCGCTGTTGTGCGCCGCCCCCGCTCGCCCCTCGCCCGCGCGCTCGCCTGCGCTGCCCCGTGCCACAGTTCGTCGCCGCGCCCGTGGTCCCCTCGCGCACCCCGCGCCCGCGCCGTCTTCCCCAGCCTTGTCTAGGCCACCACCACCTCCGTCGGACCGCGCCCATCGCGCCCCAACCCCGCTGCGCCTGCCACCACCGCGCCCTCCCACGCTGCTGGCCGCGCGTCTTGCGCTGCGCGCCTCGCCTTGCCGCTCCCCTTCCTGCGCCGCTGGCCTCGCCCCGGCCTCTCGCAGCCCTCCTCTCTCCGCCGCCCCCCACCGCCCGCTCGCGCCGTCCACCGGCGCTGCCGGACGCAGCTCCGGCCGGCCTAGCCACGGCCGGAACCCCCCTCCCGCGCTGGCTGCCCAGGTCCGTTCGGCCCGGCACCCCGCGCCCGCATGCCCGCTAGCCCCTCGGGCCACAGATAGATGGGGCCCACGGCCCCAGAACGTTTAAACAAAAAAACGATTAAAAAGAAAAAATATTAAATATTAAATAATTAACTTAATTAATTGTGTTTAATTAACCTAATTAACTAGCATTAATTAATTAAATAGTAATTAGATTAGTTAAACCCTAATTAGACTAAACAGTCAATGATAGTGGGACCCACACGTAAGTTTGACTAAGTCAATAGGATTATTGACTGCTGACTGTGCAGTTGACTCAGTCAACGGGCTCCGTCTGTCACTTTGACCGGTCAATGGTCTCAGGAGACACTATTCTGGATAATGTTAGAATTAAATAGAAAAATAAATTCAGAAAATGGTTAAAACTTTAGAAAAACATATAAAATAAACCGTAGCTCGGATGGAAAAACTTTGTACATGAAAGTTGCTCAGAAAGACAAGACGAATCCAGATACGCAGCCCGTTCGTCTGCCACACATCCCTAGCATAGCAAACACGCAACTTTCCCCCTCCAGTTCATCCATCTGAAAAATGCGAAACACCAAGGATACTTTCCCAGATGTTTTCCCCCTTCGCCGGTATCACCTCCTACTGCATTAGGGCACACCTGGCACCGTTCCTTGTCATGGCATGCATCATTATGCATCTGTTTGCATTGTATTTATTTTTTCTTCCCCCTCCTCTCTCCGGTACACTACGAGGCTGACACCGCTGTTGGTGCCCTGGTCAACTACGTTGTTGACGACCCCTACTTGCCCGAGTAACCAGGCAACCCCCCCTTGATCACCAGATATCGCCTATTCTTCTCTCTACTGCTTGCATTAGAGTAGTGTAGCATGTTACTGCTTTCCGTTAAATCCTATTATGATGCATAGCATGTCCTTCCTACTACTGTTGTTACCTTTACCTGCAATCCTAAATGCTTAGTATAGGATGCTAGTATTCCATCAGTGGCCCTACATTCTTGTCCATCTGCCATGCTATACTCTCGAGCTGTGATCACTCGGGAGGTGATCACGGCTATATAATTACATACATATTACATGATACATGTGGTGACTAAAGTCGGGTCGGCTCATACAGTACCCGCAAGTGATTCCGATATGGGGGCTGAAAGGACAGGTGGCTCCATCCAGGTAGTGGTGGGCCTGAGTTCCCGACGGCCCCCAACTGTTACTTTGTGGCAGAGCGACAGGGCAGGTTGAGACCACCTAGGAGAGAGGTGGGCCTGGCCCTGGTCGGTGTACGCGGTTACTTCAAAATAAAACGCTTAACGACATCTTGGTATTTGATTTGAGTCTGGCCACTGGCCTATACGCACTAACCAACTACGCGGGAACAGTTATGGGCACTCGACGTTGTGGTATCAGCCGAAGCATTCATGACATCAGCGACTGAGCGGCGCGCGCCGGGTTGGACCGCGTAACGCAATTTCCTTGGAAATGGAGGTTGCTAGGTCTGTTCACCGTCCGCCCTGCAACGTGCAGGTGTGCAATGGGCGATGGGCCCAGACCCCTGCGCGCATAGGATTTAGACCAGCGTGCTGACCTCTCTGTTTTGCCTAGGTAGGGCTGCAACGTGTTGATCTTCTGAGGCCGGGCATGACCTAGGAAAGTGTGTCCGACTAAAGGGGATCGAGCGTGTTGGGAAATGTGGTGCACCCCTACAGGGAAGTTTATCTATTCGAATAGCCGTGTCCCTTGGTAAAAGGATGACCCGGAGTTGTACCTTGACCTTATGACAACTAGAACTGGATACTTAATAAAACACACCCTTCCAAGTGCCAGATACAACCCGGTGATCGCTCTCTAACAGGGCGACAAGGAGAGCATCGCCGGGTAGGATTATGCTATGCGATGATACTTGGTGAACTTGCCATCTACTCTCTGATACATGCTGCAACATGGAGGCTTCCAGAAGTGTAGTCTTCGACGGGACTAGATATCCCCCTCCTATTCTGGCATTCTTCAGTTCAGTCCACCCATATTGCCCCTTTACACTGATACCAATGCATATGTAGTGCAGATCCTTGCTTGCGAGTACTTTGGATGAGTACTCATGGTTGCTTTGCTCCCCCTTTTTCCCCTTTCTATACGCGGTTGTTGCGACCAGCCATTGGAGTCCAGGAGCCAGACGTCACCATCGATGATGACTCCTACTACACTGGAGGTGCCTACTACTACGTGCAGGCCACTGACGACGACCAGGAGTAGTTTAGGAGGATCCCAGGCAGGAGGCCTTGCCTTTTCGATCGTTTCTACTTTTGTGCTAGCCTTCTTAAGGAAAACTTGTTTAACATATGTCTGTACTCAGATATTATTTCTTCCGCTGACTCTTGTGTTTTCGAGCTTATGTATTTGAGCCCTCGCGGCCCCTGGCTTGTAATATAAAGCTTGTATTATTTTAATTTGTGTCTAGAGTTGTGTTGTGATATCTTCCCGCGAGTCCTTGATCTTGATCGTACACATTTGCGTGTATGATTAGTGTATGGTCAAATCGGGGGCACCACACCTGGGCCCCCAGGCGTGCCCAGGTGGGTCGTTCCCCCCTCGGGGCACCCCTCTGGTACTTCCTTGTCCCAACTTGTGTCTTCTGGTCCAGAAAAAATCACCAAAAAGTTTTGTTGTGTTTGGACTCCATTTGGTATTGATTTCTGCGAAGTGAAAAACAAGCAAAAAACAGCAATTGGCACTGGGCACTATGTCAATAGGTTAGTCCCAAAAAATGGTATAAAGTTGCTATAAAATTACTATAAAACATCCAATAATGATTATATAACCGCATGGAACAATCACAAATTATTGATACGTTGGAGATGTATCAGCATCCCCAAGCTTAATTCATGCTCGTCCTCGAGTAGGTAAATGATGAAAACAAAATTTTGATGTGGAATGCTGCCTAACATGTTCATCACATATTCTTTTCTTTTGTAGCATGGAAATTTGGACTTTTATATGATTCAAAGCAATAGTCTAGTTTTGAGATGAAGATTTCAATACTCAAGCATATCAACAAGCAACCATGTCTTTCAAAATATCAACACCAAAGCAAGTTATCCCTAGCCTGTTATGCTCAATCATTGATCCATTCATGAAACACTTCTGCATATTAGCTAGACCAAATGCTCAAGTACGATCATAGTGCCCTTTAGTTGGTGCTTTATAAGAGAAGATGGAGACTCGAAAATAAAATTTTTGTAAAGTAAATAGAAAGGCCCTTCGCAAAGGGAAGTAGGGATTTGTAGAGGTGCCAGAGCTCAAAGCGAAAAAGAGAGGGATAAAAACATTTTGGGTGGCATGCTTTTCCTGACAATGAAAATGATCCAGTAGTTCCCAATACTTTACATGCTAGATGTATCATAGGCAGTTCCCAAACAGAAAATAAATTTTATTCCTTTTTCCACCATACTTTCATATTCCACGGCTAACCGAATCCATGGGTGTTGTCCATACTAACACTTTCCAAGGAATTTATTATTTGACAACATAAAGTAAATTCATTTTTCATTTCGGGACTGGGCATCCCTAATACCTTTGCCTTACTCTCGTGCAATGACAAGTGAATAAACACTCATCTTGAGAATAACACATCTAGCATGGAAAAATATCAGCCACCCCCTGCCGTTTCATGAGCGGTACGAGCACACAAAAGAGAAATTTATTTTGAAAATTAGAGATGGCACATACAAATTTGCTTAGAACGACAAAAGAATACCACATATAGGTAAGTATAATGGACTCATGTGGCAAAACTGGTTTAAGGATTTTGGATGCACAAGTAATGATCATACTTAGTGCAAATGAAGGCTAGCAAAAGATTGAGAAGCATCCAACCAAGAAAATAAAAATCTCATAAGCGACCATTAATTATAACTAACACCGAATAATGCACCACAATTAGGATATAATTTCATTGCATAACTATTTACTTTCGTGCTTGCATAGGGAATCACAAACCTAAACACCAATATTCTTACTAAAGCATAATTACTCATCAACATGACTCGCGTATTATATCATCATATCGCAAAACTATTACAAGGAATCAAGTTTATTTTGTCCAATGATCTTCATGAAAGTTTTATTATATCCCTCTTGAATATCTATCACTTTGGGACTAGTTTCATATGTTGCTTTTGATAGCTCAAACAAATCTAAGTGAAGAACATGAACATAAAAAATTTCTTCTCTCAAAATAATTTAAGCGAAGCATGAGAGAATTTTTTCAAAGATACTAAAGCACACCGTACTAAAAAATATATAAGTGAAGCACTAGAGCAATTCCATAGCTCATAAAGATTTAAGTGAAGCATAGAGGGTAATTCTAACAAATCATAGCATAATTTTGGCTCTCTCAAATAGGTGTGTCCAGCAAGGATACTTGACTAAAAATAAAAAGCAAAAAAGCAAAGACTCATATCATACAAGACGCTCCAAGTAAAACTCATGTTATGTGACGAATAAAAATATAGCTCCAAGTAAAATATTGATGGTCGTTAGAAGAAAGAGGGGATGCCACTCGGGCATCCCCAAGCTTAGTTGCTTCTCTTTTAGATAATACCTTGGGATGCCATGGGCGTCCCCAAGCCTGGGCTCTTCTTACTCCTTATTCCTTCATCCATCGTGATCTCACCCAAAACTTGAAAACTTCAATCACACAGAACTCAACAAAACCTTCGTGAGATCCATTAGTATAACAAAGCAAATCACTACTATAAGTACTGTTGCAAACCCATTCATATTTTATTTTTTTCATTATATCTACTATATTCCAACTTTGCTATAGCTTATACCCTCCAATACAAACCATAAATTCATCAAAATAAGCAGACAATGCAAAGAAAGCAGAATCTATCAAAAACAGAATAGTCTATAGTAATCTGAAAACTTTCAATACTTCTGAACGACCAAAAATTCTAAAAAAATAGACAAATGTGGAAAATTTGTTTGTAAATTTTGTGTACAAAAATCATGATTTTATCACGCTTATGTTAAAAATGAAAATTGTTTTTTTGAACGCAAAACTTTATGTTTCTCAACAAGATCAAATCAACTATCACCCAACATGATCCCAAAGGCTTTGCTTGGCACAAACACTAACTAAAACATAAAAAACATAATCATAATAGTAGCATAATTGTGCAAACACTCAAGAACAGAAAGAAAAAGACAAAAATAAATTTTATTCATTGGGTTGCCTCCCAACAAGCGGTATCGTTTTATGCCCCCAGCTAGGCATAATGCAAAGATCTAAGTGTTATCATCTTTATTTCTAGGTCCATAAGATGCCCTCATGATTGATTCATATGGTGGCTTAATTCTTGTTCTAGGGAAGTGTTCCATACCCTTCCTTAGTGGAAATTGAAATTTAATATTTCCTTCTTTCATATCAATCACGACACCAATAGTACGTAAAAATGGTCTACCAAGTATAATAGGACAAGAAGGATTACAATCAATATCAAGAACAATAAAATCTAGGGGCACATTATTCCTATTTGCAAGAATAAGAACATCATTAATTCTTCTCATAGGCTTTGTAATAGTAGAATCCACCAAGTGCAAATTTAAAGAACATTCTTCAATATCGGTAAGACCAAGCACATCACATAAAGATTTCGGAATTGTAGAAACAGTAGCACCCCAGTCACATAAAGCAAAACACTCATAAATTTAATCTTGACTTTGATAGTAGGTTCCCATTCATCATGTAATTTTCTAGGGATTGAAATCTCTAATTCCAACTTTTCTTCCGAAGCTTTCATCATAGCATCAACTATATGTTTAGTAGTAGCTTTATTTTGTTCATGAGAATGGGGTGAATTTATCATGGATTGCAACAAAGAAATACAATCAATCAAAGAAAAATTATCATAATTAAAATCTTTGTAATCCAAAAGAGTGGGCGCGTCACTAGTTAAAGTTTTGACCTCTCCAAACCCACTTTTATCAATTTTCTTAACAAGATTTTCACTCTCCGAATTATCGGGATGCCTTCTAACTGAAGTTGACTCTTCTTCAGTCCCTTTATCATCAACCTTAATTTTACTAAACAAGGAATCAATAGAATAAACAACAATCACTTTAAGATCTTTATCATTTTTATCTTCTAGCGAGATTGGTTTAGCAGCCATTTGGTTTACTAGGGTAGCTTGTGCATCAGATATTTTTCCTAGCAAACTTACAGCAAAAGCATACTTAGATTGAATATTACAAACTTCTCTACTAATATCATCAAGTTGTTTTGTTATAGCTTCCAGCACAACAGAGTGTTCCTTAAGTTCCTCGGTAAAATATTTATTATGCTCAAATTGTGTAGTCATATATTCCTTAGTACTTTTCTCAATTTCAAGAAAAATATTGGGGTAAGAAACATCATAATATTTCTTTGAGGCAACATGACTACGCAAACAAAATTGCACACAAAAATAGATCTAAGGAGAAAATGGCGAACAAAAAAGAGGGCGAATAAAATGGCAAATATTGTGAAGTGGTGCGGTACTAATAGATATAAGGAGGGTTTATGCACCAGGGAAAGTTGTGCGGTACTACAGAGGCTAGCAATGGTAGAGGGTGAGAATGCGTATAATCCATGGACTCGACATTAGTCATAAAGAACTCATATACTTATTGCGGAAGTTTTATTAGCTCTCGAAGAAAAGTACTACTCGCATGCCCCTAGGGTGGAGGTTGGTAGGAGTTAACCATCGCGCACCCCTGATTCAACAGCACAGACGGATTTCAATCAAGGATAAATTATGCTCCGACCTCACCGCTAATGTCAGCGGCCACCACTTTACATGCGTGAGGATTTACTTGCGTAAAGAGTTACTTCCCTTAACACCATTATTGATACTCAACTTTAATTCCTCTACTAGCATGCCCCCATATTACCACCTCAATATCGGAAAACTATTGCAAGGAATCAAACATATCATACTCAGTGATCTACAAGTTTTATGTAGGATTTTATGACTAACCATGTGAATGAACAATTAATATTAACTATCTGAATAGATATAAGTGAAGCAAGAGAGTTTAGTTCTTTCTATAGAAGATCATGCTCTAATAAATAGAAGTGAAGCAAAAGATCATTCTACAAATAACCTATGTGTAGAGAAATAGGCATCCAAACTTCAAATGGTATAAGTGAATGTCGGCGTCCTTGGAACAGGGGTGCCCAGACTTGCCTGCATGCGGCCTAGGGCATGGCTCCACCAGTGGCCTGGTACGTCCCATCTTCACCAGCAACCACTCAAGACCCTCACGAGGGGCCAAGCCTCGCAAGACGAATGACACCAAGACCTCCTCCAGGGTGGCCTCCCTAGGCTGGCTCCCGAGGAGCGGAGATATCTATGCAGGGGGCACCTCGCGAGGAGCGCGTGACGTGAGCCATGACGACAAACGCCATGCGGGCGCCAGCGGGCGCAAAGTACTCGTTGCCTCTTTGGTGCTAAAGGGGCAAGCGCAGGCGAGGAGTCCCGAGGCAGCAGGCAAAGGTTTCCATATTGGTGCAACGAGACCAAGACCAGCAGGACGGTAGGATGGAGGTCACTGCGGAGCCCATGACGGCGTCACCACCAAAGTCTTTGGCAGGCGAAGACCACCTTTTGTCGGGATAACTTGTACTAGTTTTCTCCCTTCAAATTGGCCATTGTGGGATCCCTTCCTGCCTAATATTTGGGGAGAGGACCCGGGCCTCTATATATAGGACTAGCCACCACCGTAGGTAGGCATCTCATCTTGGACTGGGTCCATTCCACCAAGGCCACCATACAAGCTCACCGAGCTCAAGAACACCTCTCCTCGGGAGGCTGTTCATCCCTTGTACTTGTTCATCCTCAGCCTACAAGGCAATCCACCACACCACACTAGAGTAGGGTATTACACCACAACGGTGGCCCGAACCAGTATAAACTCGTGTGTCCCTTGTCCCTTGGGTTCGGTGAGCTAGGCTTTGAGATCGTGGCGAGAGCGTGAGCTAGGGGAGAGAGATCTTTGTGCACACCCCAATGTTCGAACCTCAAGGGTTTGCCGGAACCCGTAATCCGACATTTGGCGCGCCAGGTAGGGGTGGGCTGAAGCTTTTCTTCCGTCGATCCACGCTCTGCTGCTCCACCACATCCATGGAGGATGCACACCGAGCCCGCGCCGAGCGTCGAGCCGCCCTCGTCGCCCGTGTCGCTCAGACAGCTCCTATCGGCGGGCCTCCCCATCGTTCTCCATCACCCGCCGCCATAGGCCCGGCGGGAAACAAGCAGCAAGCATCATCGTTGCACCCCTCTGTGCGGCCGGACAGCCGCACCGCCACCCCGTCGCTGACTCCGGCCGGCTCATCGTCCCACACTCGTCGCGTGCCCACGGATGCGCAGGCCGCGTTGCTCATGGCACGCGAGCTCCTGCGCTATCGCCCGGTCGATGACCTCTGCGAGGGCTGGCTGGACCGCATCGCCGAGCTCGTCAGCGCAGCTAGGGGCTCCCCCGCACCATCTCTCTCACTGCCTCGCCCTCCCCCAGCTGTGGGCGACATAGCTCACGGAGCGCCTCCGCCACCTCCACACCAAGACGGCATCCTGGCGCCAAGACACGCGGCCCCTCGGCGCGACCCGCCGCGCCGGGTGCCTGCGCGTGAAGAAGGAAGCTGCCAAGAAGTTCCCCGGCCGCCGAAAAACGCTCCTGCACTCTCGGCGCCACCATGTCAAGACCGCGTGCCGCTTGCGGCGGCGGTGCGTAGGCAACAAGATCAAGCTCTGCCACCGTGACGGGCCCTGGTGGCCACAGCAGGCTATCGTGCCTTCACTCCAGAGCTGCGTAGCATAATCTGGTCAGGCAAGTTCAAGCTAGACCTGCCTCCGCGCTACGACGACACCCCCGACCCTGCGGAGTTCTTGCAGCTCTACGAGCTTAGCATCAAGGCGGCCAACGGCGACGCGAAAGTCATGGCGAACTGGTTTCCCATGGCTCTCAAAGATGGTGCTCGCTGATGGCTCCTGAATTTGCCCTGGGGTCAATCTCCTCCTGGGGTGAGATGCGCGACCGCTTCATCACCAACTTCCAGGGCACCCGCGACCACCCACCGGCCGCGGATGACTTGCGCCGCATCAAACCGCAGCTAGGAGAGACCCTTCATAAGTACATCCAGCGCTTCAACAACGTTCGCCTCAAGATTCCCAAGGTGATGGACGAGGCCATCATCTCAGCGTTCTCTGATGGCGTCCGCGACGTCAAGTTTAAGGAGGAGCTCGCCATCCATGAGGAGCTGTGCACGGTCCTGGAGATGTTTAACATGGCGACCAAGTGCGCAAGAGCTGAGGAGGGGTGCCTCTCCCTCCTCGAGTTCCCTGCTGCTGACCCAGAAGAGAATAAAGCCAAGGCCAAGGACGTGAAGCACAACGGAGTAGCCGTGCTCGCGGTGGAGCCAGACACGAAGTGTGGCCGGGACCACCCCGAGTTGTCTAAGAGCAGTCGTCCGTTCTGCGCCTTGCACAACGTACACAGCCACAACACCAACGACTGCCAAGAGCTAAGGGCCATTCGAGATGGATGCTTCGGTCGACGCCCCGAGCGCAACGACCGGGGCTACGGCCAAGGAGGAGGACGAAGTGGAGGATGCTGGGACGACCGCGGCCCCCGTCAGGAGTGGCGCGACCTGCCTCGCGAGGACCACTAACAGGAACAGCCTCGCGAGGGCACCTGGAGGGACCAGCCTCATGAGGACTGTCCTCAGGGCAATGCTAGCCTCCCTCCGTTGCCACCACCACCAAGGAGGAATGACGACCACCATCAGGACGAGGGGGGTTGGGGGCTTCCAGGAGCCACATGCTATCGCCTGCATCTTTGGCGGTGCTCAGGCCCCAGCTTCCCAGTGCATCTTCAAGCAGTTTGCTCGTGAGGTGAACGCGGACCTTCCCAGGCTAGAGGCCACGCGCCCGCTCAGGTGGTGCAAGTGCGCCATCACCTTCAGCTCGGCGGACCAGCTCAAGTGTGCGGAGACCGCCGATGTCCTTCCGATGCTTTGTTCACCCGTCATCAGCAACGTCCAAGTCACCAAGACCCTCATTGACGGTGGCGCAGGGCTCAATGTCCTGTCATTCGAGACGTTCGATAGCCTCCAAGTGCCATACGATCAGCTACATCCTACCAAGCCTTTCTCAGGAGTGACCGACGGCTCCACCACCCCGATAGGGCAGGCCCACCTCCCTGTCACCCATGGCCAGCGTAACAACTACCGCACCAAGCTCATCGACTTTGACGTCGCCCACATCCGTCTGCCGTACAACACCATCCTTGGGTATCCAGCATTGGCCAAGTTCACGGCAGTGACCCACCATGGCTACAACGTCCTCAAGAGGCTAGGGAGTGGCGGAGTCATCATGGTCCCCTATGAAGAAAGAGATGCGGTGTGCTCCCTTGAGCGCGCCTTCCAAGCCGCTGCGATCTAAGACCCCGACAACAAAGGCACCACGTACCCTCCTGAGGCCATCCCCAAGAAGAAGAAGCAGCTACTCCACCTAGTGCCTAAGGAGAGCGTTGTCTCCAGCGGCATGATACGTCGTATCTATAATTTTTGGTTGTCCCATGCTACTATATTATCTATTTTGGATGTTAATGGGCTTATTTATACATTTTTATATTATTTTTGGGACTAACCTACTAACCCAAGGCCCAGTGCAAATTGCTGTTTTTTCGCCTATTTCAGTGTTTCACAGAAAAGGAATATCAAACGGAATGAAACCTTCGGGAGAGCTATTTTTGGAACAAACATGATCCAGAGGACTTGGAGTAGACGTCAAGAAAGAAACAAGGTGGCCACGAGGCAGGAGGGCGCGCCTGCCCCCCTGGGCACGCCCCACCCTCGTGGGCCCCTCGCAGCTCCACCGACCTACTTCTTCCACCTATATATATTCATATACCCCAAAAACATCCAGGTGCACCACGAAACCCTATTTCCACCGCAGCAACCTTCTGTGCCCAAGAGATCCCATCTTGGGGCCTTTTCCAGAGCTCCATCGGAGGGGGGATCGATCATGGAGGGCTTCTACATCAACACCATAGCCACTCCGACGATGTGAGTAGTTTACCACAGACCTTCCGGTCCATAGTTATTAGCTAGATGGCCTCTTCTCTCTCTTTGGATCTCAACACAATTTTCTCCTCGATCTTCTTGGAGATCTATTTGATGTAACTCTTTTTCTGGTGTGTTTGTCGAGATCAGATGAATTGTGGGTTTATGATCAAGTTTATCTATGAACAATATTTGATTCTTCTCTAAAATCTTTTATGTATGATTGGTTATCTTCGCAAGTCTCTTCGAAATATCAATTTGGTTTGGCCTACTAGATTGATCTTTCTTGCAATGGGAGAAGTGCTTAGCTTTGGGTTCAATCTTGTGGTGTCCTTTCCAAGTGACAGCAGGGGCAGCAAGGCACGTATTGTATTGTTGCCATCGAGGATAAAAAGATGGGGTTTATATCATATTACTTGAGTTTATCCCTCTACATCATGTCATCTTGCCTAATGTGTTACTCTGTTCTTATGAACTGAATACTCTAGATGCATGCTGGATAGCAGTCGATGTGTGGAGTAATAGTAGTAGATGCAAAATCATTTCGGTCTACTTGTCGCGGGCGTGATGCCTATATACATGATCATGCCTAGATATTCTCATAATTATGCACTTTTCTATCAATTGCTCGACGGTAATTTGTTGACCCACCGTAATACTTATGCTATCTTGAGAGAAGCCACTAGTGAAACCTATGGACCCCGTGTCTATCTTTTATCATATAAGTTTCCCATCTATTTTATTTTGCAATCTTTACTTTCAATCTATATCATAGAAATACCAAAAATATTTATCTTATTATTATTATTATCTCTATCAGATCTCACTCTCGTAAGTGACCGTGAAGGGATTGACAACCCCTTTATCGTGTTGGTTGCGAGGTTCTTATTTGTTTGTGTAGGTACGAGGGACTTGCGTGTAGTCTCCTACTGGATTGATACCTTGGTTCTCAAAAATGGAGGGAAATACTTGCGCTACTTTGCTGCATCACTTTCCTCTTCAAGGGAAAACCAACGCAGTGCTCAAGAGGTAGCAAGAAGGATTTCTGGCGCCGTTGTCGGGGAGATCTACGCACAAATCAAGACATGCCAAGTACCCATCACAAACTCTTATCCCTCGCATTACATTATTTGACATTTGCCTCTCGTTTTCCTCTCCCCCACTTCACCTTTGCCGTTTTATTCGCCCTTCTTCCGTTTGATCTTTTGTTTGCTTGTGTTACCATGTACCTTATTTTTGCTTGCATCTTCGCTTGCTAAAAGTTTATGGATCCGCATCCACTTGCTAATCTCTTTAAGACATCCAATTATGATGAACCTATTACTAGTGAGTTGAGTGCACTAGATTATATTTATGAGGTTTTGCTTGAAATTCGTGAATCTGAAAAGTGTGATCAATTACTTTATGAAGCGATTCACGATAGATCTTTGAATAAAAAGCATGATTGCAATGATTTTATTATAAATTATATTGATGTAAATTGTGCTAATAATATGCAAAACCCTAAGCTTGGGGATGCTAGTTTTGCTATGTCCCCTACTTGTTGCAATGATCATGATTGGGGTGACAGTGCTTCTTATGATCTTGAAAATTTTTTTAAGCCCCATGATGAATATGAGATTGATAATAATGTTTGAAACATTGGAAGTGGGTTTGGAAGAGTGTCAACTTTAGATCCCATGTATTTTGAGAATGTTCAATCTTATGCAAATTTCTATAAAAGTGGGTTTGGAGAGGTCGTGACTTTAGTTAACGTTAATCCCACTATTTTGGAAGAGTGTCAACTTTGCATGCATGTGGATCATTTTGAAAATATTTTATGTGATAGCTATTTTGTTGAATTTTCTTATGATCCTACATGTAATTATTATGAGAGAGGAAAATATGGTTCTAGAAATTTTCATGTTACTACATTACCCCTCGTTATGTTGAGATTGCTATTGTTTCGTTCTCCTTCCTTGCATATGCTAGTTTTTGCTTGTCTTGATAATGTGTTTGCTTATATAATGCCTATGCATAGGAAGTATGTTAGACTTAGATGTGATTTTCATATGCTTCATGATGCTCCCTTCGTGTTTCAATTGCTATCTTTCATGTGAGAATAATTAAAATTATAGATGCCTAGCTTAAGGGCGTTAAACGATAGCGCTTGTTGGGATGCAACCCAATTTTATTTTTGTTTCTTGTTTTTTGGTTCTGTTTAGTAATAAATAATTCATCTATCCTCTGTTTAGATGTGTTTTTATGCTTTTAATTAGTGTTTGTGCCAAGTAGAACCTTTGGGAAGACTTGGGGGATGTTTTTGCGATCTTGCTGTAAAAAAACAGAAACTTTAGCGCTCGCGAGATTTTCTGCCATTTTTTGTTCGAGAGTGCGATTAGGTTGATTATTTCTGAAGATAATTAATAGACAAATTACTCACGTCCACCAATTTATTTCAGAATTTTTGGGGTTACATAAGTATTTGAAACCTACAGATTACTACAGATTGTTCTGTTTTTGACAGATTCTGTTTTTCGTGTGTTGTTTGCTTATTTTGATGTATCTATGGCTAGTATCAGAGGGTATGAACCATAGAGAAGTTGGAATACAGTAGGTTTAACACCAAAATAAATAAAGAATGAGTTCATTACAGTACCTTAAGTGGTGGTTTGTTTTCTTATACTAACGGAGCTCATGAGATTTTCTGTTGAGTTTTGTGTTGTGAAGTTTTCAAGTTTTGGGTAAAGATTTCATGGATTTTGGAATAAGCAGTGGCAAGAGCCTAAGATTGGGGATGCCCAAGGAACCCCAAGGTAAAATTAAAGGACAACCAAAAGTCTAAGCTTGGGGATGCCCCGGAAGGCATCCCCTCTTTCGTCTTCTTCCATCGGTAACTTTACTTCAGGCTATATTTTTATTCACCACATGATATGTGTTTTGCTTGGAGCATCTTGTATGATTTGAGTCTTTGCTTTTTAGTTTACCACAATCATATTTTCTGTACACACCTTTTGGGAGAGACACACATGAATTGGAATTTATTAGAATACTCTATGTGCTTCACTTATACCTTTTGAGCTAGCTAATTTTGCTCTAGTGCTTCACTTATATCTTTTAGAGCACGGTGGTGGTTTTATTTTATAGAAATTATTGATCTCTCATGCTTCACTTATATTATTATGAGAGTCCTTTAGAACAGCATGGTAATTTTCTTTGGTTATAAAAGTAGTCCTAATATGATAGGCATCCAAGATTGGTATAATAAAAACTATCATAAAAAGTGCATTGAATACTATGAGAAGTTTGATACTTGATAATTGTTTTTAGATATGAGGATGGTGATTAGAGTCATGCTAGTTGAGTAGTTGTGAATTTGAGAAATACTTGTTCCAAAGTTTTTGATTCCCGTAGCATGCACGTATGGTGAACCGTTATGTGATGAAGTCGGAGCATGATTTATTTATTGATCTTCCTTATGAGTGGCGGTCGGGGATGAGTGATGGTCTTTTCCTACCAATCCATCCCCCTAGGAGCATGCGCATAGTACTTTGCTTCAATAACTAATAGATTTTTGCAATAAGTATATGAGTTCTTTATGACTAATGTTGAGTCCATGGATTATACGCACTCTCACCCTTCCACCATTGCTAGCCTCTCTAGTACCGCACAACTTTCGCCGGTACCATAAACCCACCATATACCTTCCTCAAAACAGCCACCATACCTACCTATTATGGCATTTCCATAGCCATTCCGAGATATATTACCATGCAACTTACCACCGCTCCGTTTGTTATGACACATTACATCATTGTCATATTGCTTTGCATAATCATGTAGTTGGCATAATATTTGTGGAAAAGCCACCGTTCATAATTCTTTCATACATGTCACTCATAAGTCATTGCACATCCCGGTACACCGCCGGAGGCATTCATATAGAGTTATATTTTGTTCTAAGTATCGAGTTGTAATTCTTGAGTTGTAAGTAAATAAAAGTGTGATAATTATCATTATTGGAGCATTGTCCCAAGTGAGGAAAGGATGATGGAGACTATGATTCCCCCACAAGTCGGGATGAGACTCCAGACAAAAAATAATAAAAAAAGAGAAAAAAGAGGCCATTAAAAAAGGAGAGAAAAGTCCAAATAAAAAATGAGAGAAAAAGAGAGAAGGAACAATGTTACTATCCTTTTACCACACTTGTGCTTCAAAGTAGCACCATGATCTTCATGATAGAGAGTCTCCTATGTTGTCACTTTCATATACTAGTGGGAATTTTACATTATAGAACTTGGCTTGTATATTCCAATGATGGGCTTCCTCAAAATGACCTAGTTCTTCGTGAGCAAGCAAGTTGGATGCACACCCACTTAGTTTCTTTTGTTGAGCTTTCATACACTTATAGCTCTAGTGCATCCGTTGCATGGCAATCCCTACTCACTCACATTGATATCTATTGATGGGCATCTCCATAGCCCGTTGATATGCCTAGTTGATATGAGACTATCTTCTCCCTTTTTGTCTTCTCCACAACCACCATTATATTCCACATATAGTGCTATGTCCATGGCTCACGCTCATATCTGCGTGAAGATTGAAAAAGTTTGAGAACATCAAAAGTATGAAACAATTGCTTGGCTTGTCATCGGGGTTGTGCATAATTTAAATACTTTGTGTGGTGGAGATAGAGCATAGCCTGACTATATGATTTTGTAGGGATAACTTTCTTTGGCCGTGTCATTTTGAGAGGACATAATTGCTTTGTTAGTATGCTTGAAGTATTATTATTTTTATGTCAATATTAAACTTTTGTCTTGAATCTTTCGGATATGAACATTCATGCCACAATCATGAAAAATTACATTGAGAATTATGCTAGGTAGAATTCCACATCAAAAATTCTATTTTTATCATTTACCTACTCAAGGACGAGCAGGAATTAAGCTTGGGGATGCTTGATACGTCTCCAACGTATCTATAATTTTTTATTGTTCCATGCTATTATATTTTCTATTTTGGATGTTAATGGGCTTATTTATACACTTTTATATTATTTTTGGGACTAACCTACTAACCCAAGGCCCAATGCAAATTGCTGTTTTTTTTGCATATTTCAGTGTTTCGCAGAAAAGGAATATCAAACGGAATCCAAACGGAATGAAACCTTCGAGAGAGCTATTTTTGGAACAAACGTAATCCAGAGGACTTTGAGTAGACGTCAAGAAAGAAACAAGGTGGACACGAGGCAGGAGGGCGCGCCTGCCCCCCTCGGCGCGCCCCCCACCCTCGTGGGCCCCTCGCGGCTCCACCAACCTACTTCTTCGTCCTATATATATTCATATACCCCGAAAACATCCAGGAGCACCACGAAACCCTATTTCCACCGCCGCAACCTTCTGTACCCAAGAGATCCCATCTTCAGGCCTTTTCCGGAGCTCCGCCGCAGGGGGAATCGATCACGGACGGCTTCTACATCAACACCATAGCCTCTCCGATGATGTGTGAGTAGTTTACCACAGACCTTCGGGTCCATAGTTATTAGCTATATGCCTTCTTCTCTCTCTTTGGATCTCAATACAATGTTCTCCTCGACCTTCTTGGAGATCTATTTGATGTAACTCTTTTTGCGGTGTGTTTGTCGAGATCCGATGAGTTGTGGGTTTATGATCAAGTTTATCTATGAACAATATTTGATTCTTCTCTGAAATCTTTTGTGTATGATTGGTTATCTTCGAAAGTCTCTTCGAATTATCAGTTTGGTTTGGCCTACTAGATTGATCTTTCTTGCAATGGGAGAAGTGCTTAGCTTTGGGTTCAATCTTGTGGTGTCCTTTCCCAGTGACAGCAGGGGCAGCAAGGCATGTATTGTAATATTGCCATCGAGGATAAAAAGATGGGGTTTATATCATATTGCTTGAGTTTATCCCTCTACATCATTTCATCTTGCCTAATGTGTTACTCTGTTCTTATGAACTTAATACTCTAGATGCATGCTGGATAGCGGTCGATGTGTGGAACCTATGGCCCCCGGGTCTATCTTTTATCATATAAGTTTCCCATCTATTTTATTTTGCAATCTTTACTTTCAATCTTGAGAGAAGCCACTAGTGAAACCTATGGCCCACGGGTCTATCTATTATCATATAAGTTTCCCATCTATTTTATTTTGCAATCTTTACTTTCAATCTATATCATAAAAATAGCAAAAATATTTATCTTATTATTATTATCTCTATCAGATCTCACTCTCGTAAGTGACCGTGAAGGGATTGACAACCCCTTTATCGTGTTGGTTGTGAGGTTCTTATTTGTCTGTGTAGGTACGAGGGACTTGCTTGTAGTCTCCTACTGGATTGATACCTTGGTTCTCAAAAACTGAGGGAAATACTTGTCCTACTTTGCTGCATCACCCTTTCCTCTTCAAGGGAAAACCAACGCAGTGCTCAAGAGGTAGCACGGCACAACCTCAGGACACGCGCCCACAGCTGGGGCACCTCCCTCCCTCGCATAGGAAGGCGTGCCCGGCGCCCTCCTCGGGCAAGGCTCAGGGGCTCTGTTCTGGAGGGCCTCAGACCTAGCCAACATCACGAGGGAGGCGCTCGGGCACCATGTGGAGGCGTGCTTCGCCGCATGTTTCCCTTAGGACGACGCTGGGCGAGGAGCGCCCGGTGCTCAGGAGTTCATCGTCAAGGCGACCCGGGAGCTTCAAGAGGCAAGGGCCATATGTGGCGATCGTTGCCCACCACCCGGCATAGCTCCCCATCCTGGTGAGGACGGTGGGCTGCGCATGTTCGTCGACATTCCAGGGCTCAACAGGGCTGCATCTCAGGAGCGCTTCTGGCCTTCGCGCGTTGGTCGGTGCGAGGGTGCACCTCACAGCTACGTTCGCATGCCATTCGGCTTGCCGAGCGCGGTTGTCACCTTCCAGCGCCATCTACGGAGCATCCTGGCGGCTCAGGAGGCCATGCATCATGTTGTCCTGGTGGAGATGGTGACGGTCCTCAAGGCACAACTCGAACCCCCGGAGCCTTATGAGGCTCAGAGCCCTGGCGGCTCATGAGGAACGACTCCTTCAGCGCACCTTCAGCTACTCCAACACCACTCCAGCTGCGGTAACAGGTGACTCTTTCCAGTTCATTCAGTTGGGGGCACCCCTCAGGCAGCATCATCCCCAAGTCGCACGGGCCTGTCCCTGCGACATGCATCATTTTACATTTCTAGCTTACTTTGATGGGGGCGCCCCTCGGGCTGCATCATCCCCAGGCCGCTCGGGTCTGTCCCAGTGGCATGTATCATTCTTGCATCTATCTGAGCTAACCTGCCTCTTTGCTTGAGTTGTTTTATGACTATCACATGCTTATCTAGTACTTAGATACCCCACCCATGACCGCCCTCATTACCATGGGAGCCATGCGCCGGTTGTCTTTCTTTTGGATCCATCGCATGAGTAGGCTAGGCACGGCGTCTGTGCTCGGGTCCATCCCTGCAGCATCGATAAACCCAATGACTGAGCTCTGCCTGGCGGGCCGGCCCCATTCACGTCACCTCCTGGGGTCATTGATGTCTGGCCTTCTCATGTGACCGCCTCAGGAAATCCGTCCGGCGCAGGTTGCCTAACCATCTTGCAGGACCGCTGAAGCTATCAAGAACCAAGACCAGGCACAACCCGCCTTGAGGTAGGGCCTCGTGAGTCCCGCACTGGCTCACGGGTGCCCAGACACACCTTGTCTAGCCCTGCCGTGCAAGCCACGTGTCAGGGCGGGGATGTACACGCCCCGGGGGCTCCACTCAGAGGGAGCCCTCACCCACGCACCAGTGGAAGCACCATGCTCCGCACTGGCAGTCGACACGGTCGAGGAGCAGCTATGCCCGTGCAAGTGCGAAAGTGCTATACTCCGCGCTGGTGATAAACAACTGAGGGCGGCCCCATGGCCGTACCAACCTCAGGGAGCCACCCGGCTCAGTGTCCAGCCTCACCGCAATGCTCCCCCTCGGGAGAGTCGCGCGAGGGGGCTGGGCACGGGGGATGCGCTCAGGCCTCGCCTAGCGTACACCTCCTTGCCAGGTCCCTCGGACCTGGTCGTCGCTTACCCCTCCCGAGCGGGACCTCGGCGAGGGCAGGTATGAAGGTATGTTTGAGCGTCAAGCGGGACTCCTGAGCATCGCGACTCAGGAGCCTGACTTGCCACGTAGCCCCTCACCCCCTTAGTCACGTCCAGGTGATCCGGACGGCCCAACGGTGACTGAGGTATGTGCGGGGTCGGGCCCTGCCGACGTAGAACCCTAAGGCCTATTTTTGCATTTCCTTCCTGTAGGCCGTTTGCACATCAAGGGGGACTACTGAGCATCGCGACTCAGGAGCCTAACTGGCCACGTAGCCCCTCACCCCTTGGTCCCATCCCGGTGATCTGGACGGCCCAACGGCAGCTGAGGTATGCGTGGGGTCGGGCCCTGCCTACCTAAATAGATTATTACACGTCATATTGTCCTTCAAACATCAAGCAGAGTTTTAACGCCTCTACGAGGCATGTCTCATGTCACAGGGAAGTTCGCAGAAAAATAAAACGAGAAGGAGCACCGTCCTTCACTAGTAAGCCTTGTCTTCAGCCTTGGGCGCCGTCATCAGGAAGCGCCTTCCCATCGGCAGCGTCACCATCGGCCGCATAGTTGGCCTCGGTCGCGAGATTGGTGGCGCTGTCAGTTGGAGGTGCAGGCTTGACAGTGAGGAACTTCTTCAGCAGGGCCTCCACCTGGCCCTCCACGGCTGCAGCAGCAGCTGCGCAGCGCTCCTTCTCCATGGGCTCGAGCAGCTCGCCGAGGTCAACGCCAGGGTCACGAAGATAGAGATGGCTGAAGACGCGCATTAGGGCAGATGAGGAGAGCGCGCGGGCTTCCCCCTCCATCAGGGGACCGATTCCGTTGGCAACACCCTCGAGCGCCATGACAAGATGAGGGAGCAGCTGGGCAGGGCCTTCATCATCGGTCGCCAGCGACTTCTCCAAGCCCTTCTCATAGAAACCCTGCAGCACCGCATGGGACCTCTCCTCAAGATATTTGAAGGCCGCGCGGTCCTCGGTAAGAACCTTCGCCCTGGCCTCCAGCTAGGCCTTCTCCGCCGCCACCTTCTTCTCCAGCTCCTCCAGGCGGCTACGTTCTGCGGCCTGCGCCCTCGCCGATTGCTCCAGCTCGGCGTCACGACTGGTGACGGTGTCTTCTCCGGCCTTCGTATTCTCCTCCTCCGCCCTGAGACCGCGGGCCTCGGCCGTGCGCTTGTTGCGCATGGTCTCCAGCTCGGCTTCCATCAACCGGAAACGCTCCTTGGCAGCCTCGGCATCCTTCAACGCCACCTCATGGGTGGCCGCGGCTTGGTCAGCGGCTCGCTTGTCCTCCTCGGAAGCTACCACGGCCTGGCCCATCACCGCCCTGACAGACGCGTCGGAGTGCAACCAACCCGAAATCAGCTCCACACGCCCCGCCACCAAGCGACGGTCAGCGCCCCAAAGATCATCCCACAGCCGGGTCAGCGCGGAAAGAGCCTCCCCAGAACATCAGGTGTGTCGGAAGGATCAAGGGCTAGTGGCATAACGGGAGGAGGAGAAGGAGGCGTTACCGCCAGGGCATGCGCGCTGGCAGCAGCGGAAGAAGGAACCAGGGGCTCCTGAGCCATTGAACCGTCGGTGGGAAAGCTGGGGGTATGTACCTCTGGAGCCAGCTTGGCGGTGGATATCTCCTTCTCCAAAGGCCAGTCCACCAGGCCTCGCGAGGAGGACCGAGCTAGAGAGGCATGGGCGCTATCACCACCCTTCCGCGCAGGAGGAGGCGCGACCACGGCAGGCTGCTGGGTCATAGAAGGCATGGGTGCGCCTTCTTTCTTCTTCTTCGCCGCTGACGTTGGCCTGGCGGAACAAGGAAGGGCGTCAAAAGCAGCAGAAGAGCAAGAACAAAATCAGGACGAGGCACTTACTGAACCACGTTGGTGTAGTCCCTCAGGCTCTTCAGGACCATGAAGCCCGTAGGCTTCACAACCTAGGGCGCCGACGCATGGATCCCAAGAGCGTCGCCTCAGGAGATCAGCACCGACCAGCTCTTCGTCAGGACCCCAGCCAGCGGCTTCTTCGAGGGGGTAACCCGAGACCTCGTGGAGACCCCAGCGGAGGGCAGGACCTCCTTCACCGGATGGTCGTCAGCATCGTCGTCGTCAGGCAAGGTGCGAAGGAGGTCGGCCTTGCGCGGAGGGGAAGTCTCCCTGCCCCCTCCCAGGTCACCTTCGAGTCCCGCTCCTCCTCCCCATCAGACTCACCGGAAGACACCACCATCGGAGTCGTTGCCACTAGGACCTCGGAGGGCGCCGGAGGCACAAGCCCGTATTCATTGAAGACATGGATGATGGCGGCGATCTCTGCCCCATCAGCGTGGTGGTACAGCGGAAGATGTGAGTCCAGCGGGAATCCCTGGTCCTCCCCGACCAGGAGTCGCAGGGCAGCGTCCAGCTCCTCATCGGACAGAGAGTCGGGGCACAGGCGTAGGTCGTCCCCCTCCTCCTCGAACTTACAAAGGGGGCGTGAATGCGCCTGAAGCAGGGCCAGGCGCTGTGCCAGAAAGTCCTTGAGTATCATGGCCCCCTGATAACCCACAAGTATAGGGGATCGCAACAGTTTTCGAGGGTAGAGTATTCAACCCAAATTTATTGATTCGACACAAGGGGAGCCAAAGAATATTCTCAAGTATTAGCAACTGAGTTGTCAATTCAACCACACTTGAAAACTTAATATCTACAGCAAAGTATTTAGTAGCAAAGTAATATGATAGTAGTGGTAATGGTAGCAAAAGGTAACAATAGCAAAAGTAATGTTTTTGGTATTTTGTAATGATGATAGAATAGCAACAGAAAAGTACATAAGCGAAGAACAGTATATGGAAAACTCGTAGGCAATGGATCGGTGATGGAGAATTATGCCGGATGCGGTTCATCATGTAACAATCATAACATAAGGTGACACAGAACTAGCTCCAATTCATCAATGTAATGTAGGCATGTATTCCGAATATAGTCATACGTGCTTATGGAAAAGAACTTGCATGACATCTTTTGTCCTACCCTCCCGTGGCAGCGGGGTCCTAATGGGAACTAAGGGATATTAAGGCCTCCTTTTAATAGAGTACCGGAACAAAGCATTAGCGCATAGTGAATACATGAACTCCTGAAACTATGGTCATCACCGGTAAGTATCCCGATTATTGTCACTTTGGGGTTAACGAATCATAACACATAATAGGTGACTATAGACTTGCAAGATAGGATCAAGAACTCTCATATTCTGATGAAAACATAGTAGGTTCAGATCTGAGATCATGGCACTCGGGCCCTAGTGACAAGCATTAAGCATAGCAAAGTCATAGCAACATCAATCTCAGAACATAGTGGATACTAGGGATCAAACCCTAACAAAACTAACTCGATTACATGATAGATCTCATCCAACCCATCACCGTCTAGCAAGCCTACGATGGAATTACTCACGCACGGCGGTGAGCATCATGAAATTGATGGAGGATGGTTGATGATGACGATGGCGACGGATTCCCCTCTCCGGAGCCCCGAACGGACTCCAGATCAGCCCTCCCAAGAGGTTTTAGGGCTTTGCGGCGGCTCCGTATCGTAAAACGCGATGAATTCTTCTCTCTGATTTTTTTTCTCCCCGAAAGCAAATATATAGAGTTGGAGTTGAGGTCAGAGGAGCTCTAGGGGGCCCACGAGGTAGGGGGCACGTCCTAGGGGGCAGGCGCGCCCCCCACCCTCGTGGACAGGTGGTGAGCCCCTTGGTCTTCATCTTTTGCAAGGATTTTTTATTATTTCTGAATAGATGTTCCGTGAAGTTTTAGGTCATTCTGAGAACTTTTGTTTCTGCACATAAATAACACCATAGCAATTCTGCTGAAAACAGCATCAGTCCGGGTTAGTTCCATTCAAATCATGCAAGTTAGAGTCCAAAACAAGGGCAAAAGTGTTTGGAAAAGTAGATACGACGGAGACGTATCAACTCCCCCAAGCTTAAACCTTTGCTTGTCCTCAAGCAATTCAGTTGATAAACTGAAAGTGATAAAGAAAAACTTTTACAAACTCTATTTGCTCTTGTTGTAAATATGTAAAGCCAGCATTCAAGTTTTCAGCAAAGATTATGAACTAACCATATTCACAATAACGCATAGGTCTCAAGTTTACTCATATCAATGGTATAATCAACTAGCGAGCAGTAATAATAAATCTCGGATGACAACACTTTCTCAAAGCAATCATAATATGATATAACAAGATGGTATCTCGCTAGCCCTTTCTGAGACCCTGAAACATAAATGCAGAGCACCTTTAAAGATCAAGGACTGACTAGACATTGTAATTCATGGTAAAAGAGATCCATTCATGTCATACTCAATGTAAACTAACAGTAATGAATGCAAATGACAGCAGTGCTCTCCAACTGGTGCTTTTTAATAAGAAGATGATGACTCAACATGAAAGTAAATAGATAGGCCCTTCACAGAGGGAAGCAGGGATTTGTAGAGGTGCCAGAGCTCAGTTTTGAAATAGAGATGAATAATATTTTTGAGCGGTATACTTTCATTGTCAACATAACAAGCAAGAGATGGCAATATCTTCCATGCTATACACATTATAGGCGGTTCCCAAACAGAATGGTAAAGTTTATACTCCCCCTCCACCAACAAGCATCAATCCATGGCTTGCTCGAAACAACGAGTGCCTCCAACTAACAAGAGTCCCAGGGGGAGTTTTGTTTGCAATTATTTTGATTTGATTTGCATAAAGCATGGGACTGGGCATCCCGGTGACCAAGCCACTTTCTCATGAGTGAGGAGCGGAGTCCACTCCTCTTGAGAATAACCCGCCTAACATGGAAGATACGGACAGCCCTAGTTGATACATGAGCTATTCGAGCATACAAAACAGGATATTTATTTGAAGGTTTATAGTTTGGCACATACAAATTTACTTGGAACGGCATGTAGATACTGTATATAGGTAGGTATGGTGGACTCATATGGAATAACTTTGGGGTTTATGGAGTTGGATGCACAAGAAGTATTTATGCTTAGTACAGGTGAAGGCTAGCAAAAGACTGGGAAGCGGCCAGCTAGAGAGCGACAACAGGCATGAGCATGCATGAAAATTAATCAACACCGAATGCAAGCACGAGTAGGATATAATCCAGCATGAACATAAATATCGTGAAGGCTATGTTGATTTTGTTTCAACTACATGCGTGAACATGCGCCAAGTCAAGTCACTTAAATCATTCAGAGGAGGATACCACCCTATCATACCACATCACAACCATTTTAATAGCATGTTGGCACGCAAGGTAAACCATTATAAGCTCCTAGCTAATCAAGCATGGCACAAGAAACTATGATCTCTAGTTTTCATTGCAAACATGTTTATTCATAATAGGCTAAATCAGGAACGATGAACTAATCATACTTACAAAAACAAGAGAGGTCGAGTTCATACCAGCTTCTCCCATCTCAATCAGTTCATCATATAATCATCATTATTGCCATTCACTTGCACGACCGAATGATGTGGATAAAAATAAGAGTGCACGTGCATTGGACTAAGCTGGAATCTGCAAGCATTCAATAAACAGGAGAAGACAAGGCAATATGGGCTCTTTTGCCAGATCAACAATAATGCATATAAGAGCCGCTTCAACAATTTAATTATGGTCTTCTCCTATCGACCTCCAAAGAAAAGAAAATAAATAAAACTATTTACACGAGAAAGATCCCAACAAGAAAAAAGAGGAACATGAAATCTTTTTGGTTTTTCTTTTTAATTACTACTACAAGCATGGAAATTAAAACTAGCTAAAAGCTACAACTAATTTTTTTGGTTTTTCTTAAGGTTTATTAAACACACAAGAAGAAAGCATAAAAAGGAAAATAAACTAGCATGGAAATTACAATGAATAACTATGAGCACCGACATCTAGCAATGAGTGTGTGAACATGAATATAATGTCGGTGGGAAATACGTACTCCCCCAAGCTTAGGCTTTTGGCCTAAGTTGGTCTACGGCCACGGCTGGCCTGGCTGATATCCATAGTAATAGTTGGGGTCGTACTGAGATGCAGCGGCTATCGCCTCCTGAGCTGCAGCGTGGCGACGAGCGGCCTCCGCCCTCCTCTCGTACTCATCTGCCTCCTCTCTGGTAATAACATATCTTCCTTTTGCCTGATAATCAAAGAAGGCAAGAGCAGGGAGAGTAATACGGACAGCATGATGTCTGTCAAAGATTAAACGATACTGGAGAGGTGATTCATTCCTCTCGACAAACTGGTGGTGAACCATAGCATTAAAGTCTAGGTAAGGAGGAGGTAATTCAATATCATCATTACGTATAGTTACACCAAGAAAATTAGCTAAGCGGGTTGCATAAATTCCACCAAAGAAATCTCCATTAAATCTATTCAGATGCAACCTACGTGCAACAATGGCTCCCAAATTATAAGATTTATCTCCCAACACAGTAGTCCTAAGAATACTAAGGTCAGGGACACACATGTGACATGCTTTGTCTTTACCGTTAATGC
>NC_057803.1:207359799-207367412 GCF_018294505.1 Triticum aestivum | reverse complement strand
GTGCTCCGCCACAACGCGCGAGCTCGCCTCCCGCCGCCGCGCCGTCTCCGGTCGCCCTCGCCGGAGCCGCCCGCCCTCGCCGCAGTCAGATCCGGTCGAATCCGTCCAGGTGGGACAAGATCCACCGGGATCCGAACCAAACGGCGTGGCCGGATCTGCTCGTCCCGGACCTCTTCATCCTAGTTTTCCGCGAGGGTAATTTGGCTAAGTCCCTGAGATTTTTGCAGCATGTACCCATGTTCAACATGCCATATCTTCATGCTCGTAACTCCGATTCATGCATATAATATATCAAATTGTTCGTCTGGATGCCCTCTTCATTTTGTTCCATTGCACCATGCTTGTTTGGGTCCATCTTGATGCCCTTATGACTGTTGCAAGAGTGCTTCATAATGTTATGTGTTGTTTCTTATCAGATTATGAGCATTTGTCATTTTTTCCATGATTATTGTGTGCTGCATATGAGCTTGAGCTCTACATGTGTTTTCGGTATGCCATGCCATATTTACAGCGGTGTATGCAATGTATTTTTATGATCAATGTGGTGACTACCACATGCATGCAAAGTAGCTCTCGTGATGTTGCTGATTTCAGGGACTTAGAATTTCACTAAGTCATTTCCCTGATGTTATTTTTATGCCTTGTATTCATGTTGCTACAGAGTGATACGTGCTTCTTTTGAGTATGTTCAGTAAGGATGATTTTGAGATATGGTTGTGCTCTATCCATCCATGTCCCTGTTCGCATTTATGTAGTGCCCTAGCATGACTCAATCTTGCTCTATTTTTGCTATAAAATGTTCCTGGCAGACTGTTTACGTGTTAATCAATTTTGCCAAGGTTGTTGTAGTTGATCCATGCATGCTATGAGATTGTTCTTGCCATGTTTAGCTTCTTCAACATGTCTTCTTGCTGGTAGTATGCTTAGTTTGTCATGCAATGCCTTGTGTTGAGTGTATCAAGCTGGCAAACATGCCTTCATAATTCTGCTTATGCCATGTCCAGTTTTCTGCCAAGTCTGAATCTGTTAACGAAACTTGCTATGTTTACATGAGTGCCATCATATCTTCTGATCCTTTTTGGCTTATGGTCAGTAAGGGACTTCTGTTATATGCTTTGATTAGATTAATGCCATTCCTTTGTTTGCTATGTTCTGTTCCTGTAGCATGTTGTTATCTTGCTCTAAAGATTGCTTCTTGATGTTAAATCCTGACATGTTGTTATTTTCACTAAGTCTGTGATGCTGATATCTTTTGCACCTTTGCCATGCTTGTTTGAACCTGCTCTTGTGTGCTTTAGCCGTAGCTCAGTGTTCATCTTTTGTTAAGCATCTTGAGTAGATCACTGCCATGTGCTTTGTTGCCATGTTGGAGTGCAGTAGCTTAGTTTCTTGTTGCATTCTAGATGGCATCGTGCTGTTAATCGCAGAATTGTGCCATTCTTGTTTTGCTTGCCATTTGCAAACCGTGCATCCGATTCCGGTGATCTTTATATCGATTTTGACCAAAATCAACTCATCTTTCCAGCGGCGCACTTGGTTTGCCAAGTTGAGGCCTGGTTCAATTATTTCCTTCCGGAGCTCGCATATGCATTGCATATCACATCCCGCATATCATGCCATGTTTTGCATCATGTTGCTTGCACATTGCACGTGGTTGATTATCGTTTCCTTTGCTCGTGTTCTTGCTTTGGGTAGAGCCGGGAGACGAGTACGTGATCGAGGACCCGTTGAGTACGCTTACGAGGAGCAAGCTTTTGTCTTCTCGGAGAACTTTGCAGGCAAGATGACCATAGCCTCGAAATCACTTCTATCTTTGCTTGCTAGTTGCTCACTCTTTTGTTATGCTGCGATACCTACCACTTGCTATATCATGCCTCTCATATTGCCATGTCAAGCCTCTAACCCACCTTGTCCTAGCAAACCGTTGCTTGGCTGTGTTACCGATTTGCTCAACCCCTCTTATAGCGTTGCTAGTTGCAGGTGAAGATTAAAGTTTGTTCCATGTTGGAACATGATTATTGTTGGGATATCACAATATCTCTTATTTAATTAATGCATCTATATACTTGGTAAAGGGTGGAAGGCTCGGCCTTATGCCTGGTGTTTTGTTCCACTCTTGCCGCCCTAGTTTTCGTCATACCGGTGTTATGTTCCTTGATTTTGCGTTCCTTACACGGTTGGGATATAATGGGAACCCCTTGATAGTTCGCCTTGAATAAAACTCCTCCAGCAAGGCCCAACCTTGGTTTTACCATTTGCCACCTAGCCTTTTTCCCTTGGGTTCTGCAGACTCAAGGGTCATCTTTATTTTAACCCCCCGGGCCAGTGCTTCTCTAAGTGTTGGTCCAACCTAAGCGATGTCCGGCGCCCCCTGGGCAACCAGGGTCTATGCCAACCCGACGTCTGGCTCATCCGGTGTGCCCTGAGAACGAGATATGTGCAGCTCCTATCGGGATTTGTCGGCACATCCGGACGGCTTTGCTGGTCTTGTTTTTACCATTGTCGAAATGTCTTGTAACCGGGATTCCTAGTCAGATCGGATCTTCCTGGGAGAAGGAATATCCTTCGTTGACCGTGAGAACTTGTGATGGGTTAAGTGGGGACACCCTTGCAGGGATTTGAACTTTCGAAAGCCATGCCCGCGGTTATGGGTAGATGGGAATTTGTTAATATCCGGTTGTAGAGAACTTGACACTTAACTTAATTAAAATGCATCAACCGCGTGTGTAGCCGTGATGGTCTCTTTCCGGCATTGTCCGGGAAGTGAACACGGTTCTTGTGTAATGCTTCTACGTAAGTAGTTTCAGGATCACTTCTTGATCACTTCTAGTTTGCGACCGTGCTTTCCTTCTCTTCTCGCTCTCATTTGTGTAAGTTAGCCACCCTATATGCTAGTGCTTGCTGCAGCTCCACCTCACTACCTTTTCCTACCCATAAGCTTAAATAGTCTTGATCGCGAGGGTGTGAGATTGCTGAGTCCCCGTGACTCACATATTACTTCCAAAACCAGTTGCAGGTGCCGTTGATACCAGTGCAGGTGACGCAACCGAGCTTAAGGAGGAGGTCGATGAAGATCGTGTTCGTTGTGTTGTTTTGTTTCTAGTTGATCAGTAGTGGAGCCCAGTCGGGGCGATCGGGGATCTTTTGCATTAGGGCTTGTCTTTCTTTATTTGGTTTCGTAGTCGGACCTTGATTGTATTATGGATGATGTATTGCTATATTTATGTATTGTGTGAAGTGGCGATTGTAAGCCAACTCTTTATCCCTTTCATATTCAATACATGGGATGTGTAAAGATTACCCCTCTTGCGACATGCCTACTATGCGGTTATGCCTCTAAGTCGTGCTTCGACACGTGGGAGATATAGCCGCATCATGGGTGTTACAAGTTGGTATCAGAGCCTTCCCCGACTTAGGAGCCCCCTGCTTGAGCGAATCGTTGGTGTTGTTGAGTCTAGAAAAATGTTTTGAGTCTTATAGGATTATATATATCGGAGAGAAGGATTCATTTTACTCCTCAGTCCCTTCGTCGCTCTTGTGAGGCCTCCTGACGTAGAGTTTTGACTCTTCTCTCCTCAAATTTCACGAATTTTTTCTTTAGGATCATGCGGGTATCTTAGAATCATTCTGATGATTTTGTGACGAGAACATTGTTCTTGGTGCCTCCTGACATTTAGGGGTTGTGGAAGTTTCCCGGGGAGTTGAGCTCCGAGGTGTTGTCGTCACAATTTTATCGTTGCAGTTCTGGAATACCTGAGTTTCGCAGACATCAAAAATCTCTTTTAGGCAGTTGTTGGTGAGATAACCTCGACGCCACCCAGTACTGGGGCGGGAGTTCGGGAGTATTTCCATAACTCGTATAATGGATGCTTTTCGAAGGTTGAGGTAAATGATTTCCGAAGGTTTCTTGGTCATGTGTTGAAGGATGGATATAGCTGGATGTAGGATTTGTTAGTTTTGGGTGAGATATTATGCTTCCCCTGTATTCCCAACACCTGATTGCATAACCAGAAAGTTTCGGGAGTTTATAAGTGGGAATTCAAGTAGCTCTTAGGATATCTTTCCGATAGATGCATGATATGAGATTGGGGTTCGACGTCTAGTGGTCCTCCTATCCACGGTTGGTTTTATAGTGGTCTCGTTGTGTCTTAAAGAGTCCTTGGCTATGCTGACTCGGGGACGCTTCGTATGTCATGTGCACTGCCTTGTACATGATGGTGCTGTACGATCGAGCCCGTGTGGGCCCCACTACAAAAACTTCAGACGAAGTCTCTATCATATGTTTGTTCCGGCTTATTCTGCAAGCCAACCTTTGTTTTGTTTTGATTGTGGTATTCGAGTTGCTTCGAAGTCAAGTGTTGATTCCATACCTTTCCTAAGCGGCGTTCTCATATTTCTATGTGAATACTAATCCTTCATGATAATCGAGATTCTCATGTAAATCCTTTTCAACCAGCGTTTTCTCTTCAGGTGGACATTCGCAAGATCAACTCAAAGTCTTCTCAACGTGGTTTGTTTCATTCGTCCCAAGTTGCTTTTGTTTTACCCACCCTCCCTCCCTTTTTCTTCAAGGACTCAGATCTCTTAATCGAGTATCCTTTTAATGATGGGAAGTCTCTCCATTCCTTTCCGTCAATGTTCTTATCCGGTGATTCTCAGGAAGATAGTAACGGAGCTTCAAGTTCATCATTCTTCATTCTTTTCTTCTCCGGTGGATTCAAGTCAAGATTTGTCGATCATATCCTTTTATCGTTTCACATGCTTACTCATGCCGGTGCACCTCATAATCATTCGCCGCTTACTATTCAATTATTCCGGAGTGCTGAAGATATCTCAGAAGATTCGTGTTTTCATAACTAATCCGTTCAAGATATCTCGAGGTTGTTATCTCACTCAAGCCAGTTAATTCAACCGGTGCAATCTCTCTTCAAATCATTTCAAAGGTGTATCTTTTGAGTGGGCCCTAACCCACAGGTCTTTCCCAGTATCTTAACTGACTCTTCTAATTGTCCCGGAGCTTCTCAAATTCTTTTCCAATTTTGACATAAGAATGAGTTATCATCATTCAAATGCCTTCTCCAATATCTTACATATTCTGTTCATTGTTGATTCAACCTTTTTTATTTTTCATTCCGGAGTGTCTCAACAATTCATGGTGGTCTCTCTCATCGTCTTTCTTGACATTTGAAGACGGAAGAAGAGTTTTTCCTCCATATCTTTTCTGTTCTCTCAAGGATTCGTGGTTCTAGCTTCATGATATCCTCTCATAATTGTTTGCGATTGTGAGAATTCTTTTCATCCATCTGGAGCATTTCAGGAGTCTTTTCAGTTTGATTCTCCAAAGACCATCATCTCAGAATTATTCAATCCAGCTTTCAGCTCTCGTTATCCAAATCTGACTAGTGCATCATTCAAGTATTCTCTAATCAGCTTGTCATCTCCTCATTCTCATATATCTAAATTCTTTCAAGCATCTTCGTTTATTTGCTAATCCTTCCCGGTGTTTCTTCATGTTTTATTCGTTCTTTTTCAATTCTTACAGTGGTTCTTCCAAGATTCTTCTTCCGTCGTTTATCATATCAATGCATTCGTGCTTTCCAAATTCTACCGTTGGTTCGTTGAAGACTTTCTCAAGTTGACACTATATCTATCTTAATCCTTTCTACGAGAATAAGTAGTATGCCAAATCTGTTTGCTCCTCATCAATTTAATTGGTGAAGGATAAGCATAATGTAATTCTTATTCTTGTTTCATCCAAGTGATTAATTCCTTATTCCAGAGGTTCATCTTGTTTTCATTTGTTCAAATTTCTTTCCGGAGTTCGAAGCTTTCTCAGTTTTATCATTGTGAAGCTTCATCTACTCATTGCAAGACTTCAATCTTATTCTTTTCATCCTTCACTTCTTTGTGGTCAATCTTTTTGCCGGAGTTCTTCATGGAGGCTCTACATGATGGTTCACAAAGGATTTAATTCCTTCTTGAAGTGTTGATCGAGATTCTTTTCAAAGGAGCTCAAGTATTCTTCATCTTACATTCCAAAGTACAATTATTTCTATCTTATCTTTTTCAGGTGGTGTTATGTCTTCCTGACAGTTTTTCATTCATGTTTCATGATTTAAAAAGTTGTCAAGAATAAGATATGTAAACCCATCATTCTATTCATTGGAGTTATCTTGGGTTATATTTCACCTAAAACCTTCCATTGGGAATGTTTCTCCTTGTGGTGTTTACCTAAGATCCAAGTTTTCTTATCACCTCGGTGGAAGAAGCTTCCTATTCTTTTCTAGCTATCAATCCAATCTATTGTTTCCGTTAGTGGCAGAATTTCACCTCATAATTTTGAGAAGTTTTCCATAAGCCCCATACAAGCTTATTCGTTTCATTGTTTTTTTTCCAACAACTCTGTAATAACTTTCTTGGAAGGGTGCTTTCCAAGCTCATTTGTGGCAGAAGCTGACCTTTACTTCTCCATCCTTTCATTTCAATGATCTATATTCTTTCTTCTTACGGAGGCATTGTGATGTTCCTCTCTTCTCTCATCATCTCAAGTTGTGAGGATCGTGTTCTTTTCGTACTTATCCTGTTATCCGGAGTGTTGTGCCCTCTGCTCAAGTTCTTTTCGCCTTATCAAGTCTTGCATCTCTTTGCAACCGGAGTGCTGTTCGAATTTGTTCTTCCTTGTTCCTCTTTCCTAACGGAGTGCTTTCAACTTCGTTCATCTCCGTTGTATTCTTTTCTTGAAGTTGTTCAACTTTTCAAGGTTCTTTGGTTTCACTCGTTTGTCATAGAAGCAACTTTGTTTTACCTCTTCCTCTTTTCGCTTCTCGCCGGTGCCATCCTAGATCTCGGGACGAGATCCTCTCGTAGTGGTGGAGTGTTGTGACGCCCGAGACCGTTGCGCCAGGTGTATTCCAGTTATTCGCTGTTGTTGCCTTGTCATTTGTTTGCGTGTCATGAATTTCATATCATGTCATCATGTGCATCGCATTTGCATACGTGTTCGTCTCATGCATCCGAGCATTTTCCCCGCTGTCTGTTTTGCGATCCGACACCCCTATGTCCTCCAGCGCCCTCCTTTTGCCTCTTTTCATGTGCGGGTGTTAAAATTTCTCGGAATTGACCGAGATTTGCCAAGCGGCCTTGTTATACCACTGGTAGACCGCCTGTCAAGTTTCGTGCCATTTGGAGTTCGTTTGATACTCCAACGGTTAACCGGGGAACCGTAAAGGCCTCGTGTGTGTTGCATCCCAACACCCCTCCAAAGTGGCCCAAAACCCCTCCAAACCCCCTCCATCCTCTCAGTCGTTCGATCACGATCGCGTGGCCGAAAACCGCACCTCATTTGGACTCTCCTAGCTCCCTCTACCTATATATTTGTGTCTCCCCCCGAAATTTTTGCGGATGAAACCCTAGATCTTCCTCCTCCACGCGCCGGACATGTCGGCCGGACATGTCCAGCCTCCACCTCACTCCGACCAATTGTGTCGTGCCACATCAGCGTCGCCGCCGCTTGGACCTATCCCCGCCGCCACGTCACCCCACCGGCCCTCCTCTCTCTCCTCCCCGCCGCCAGGCCCGCCGGGGCCCGAGGCCGGCCCGCCCTGGGCCGCACC
>NC_057803.1:207351466-207359424 GCF_018294505.1 Triticum aestivum | reverse complement strand
CGCGCGCCGCCCTGCGCCCTTCTTCGGCCACCGCCTCCGCCGTGCTCCACCACCGTGTGCGAGCTCGCCTCCCGCCGCCGCGCCGTCTCCGGTCGCCCTCGCCGGAGCCGCCCGCCCTCGCCGGAGTCGGATCCGGTCGAATCCGTCCAGGTGGGACGAGATCCACCAGGATCCGAACCAAACGGCATGGTCGGATCTGCTTGTCCCGGGCCTCTTCATCCCAGTTTTCCACAAGGGTAATTTGGCTAAGTCCCTGAGATTTTTGCAGCATGTACCCATGTTCAACATGCCATATCTTCATGCTCGTAACACCGATTCATGCATATAATATATCAAATTGTTCGTCTGGATGCCCTCTTCAATTTGTTCCATTGCACCATGCTTGTTTGAGTCAATCTTGATGCCCTTATGACTGTTTCAAGAGTGCTTCATAATGTTATGTGTTGTTTCTTATCAGATTATGAGCATTTGTCATTTTTGCCATGATTATTGTGTGCCGCATATGAGCTTGAGCTCTACATGTGTTTTGGGTATGCCATACCATCTTTACAGGGGTGTATGCCATGCATTTTTGTGATCAATGTGCTGACTAGCACATGCATGCAAAGTAACTCTCGTGATGTTGCTGATTTCAGGGACTTAGAATTTCACTAAGTCATTTCCCTGATGTTATTTTTATGCCTTGTATTCATGTTGCTACAGAGTGATCCATGCTTCTTTTGAGTATGTTCAGTAAGGATGATTTTGAGATATGGTTGTGCTCTATCCATCCATGTCCCTGTTCGCATTTATGTAGTGCCCTAGCATGACTCAATCTTGCTCTATTTTTTCTATAAAATGTTCCTGGCAGACTGTTTATGTGTTAATCAATTTTGCCAAGGTTGTTGTAGTTGATCCATGCATGCTATGAGATTGTTCTTGCCATGTTTAGCTTCTTCAACATGTCTTCTTGCTAGTAGTATGCTTTGTTTGTCATGCAATGCCTTGTTTTGAGTGCATCAAGCTCGCAAACATGCCTTCATAATTCTACTTATGCCATGTTCAGTTTTCGGCCAAGTCTGAATCTGTTAACGAAACTTGCTATGTTTACATGAGTGCCATCATATCTTCTGATCCTTTTTGGCTTATGGTCAGTAAGGGACTTTTGTTATATGCTTTGGTTAGATTCATGCCATTGCTTTGTTTGCTATATTCTGTTCCTGTAGCATGTTGTTATCTTGCTCTAAAAATTGCTTCCCGATGTTAAATCCTGACATCATGTTATTTTCACGAAGTCTGTGATGCTGATATCTTTTGCACTTTCGCCATGCTTGTTTGAACCTGCTCTTGTGTGATTTAGCCATAGATCAGTGTTCATCTTTTGTCAAGCATCTTGAGTAGATCACTGCCATGTGCTTTGTTGCCATGTTGGACTGCAGTAGCTTAGTTTCTTGTTGCATTCTAGATGGCATCGTGCTGTTAATCGCAGAATTGTGCCATCCTTGTTTTGCTTGCCATTTGCAAACCGTGCATCTGATTCCGGTGATCTTTATATCGATTTTGACCGAATTCAACTCATCTTTCCAGCAGCGCACTTGGTTTGCCAAGTTGAGGCCTGGTTCAATCTTTTCCTTCCGGAGCTCGCATATGCATTGCATATCACATCCCGCATATCATGCCATGTTTTGCATTATGTTGCTTGCGCATTGCACGTGGTTGATTGTCGTTTCCTTTGCTCGTGTTCTTGATTTGGGTAGAGCCGGGAGACGAGTACGTGATCGAGGTGAGTACGCTTACGAGGATCAAGCTTTTGTCTTCTCAGAGAACTTTGCAGGCAAGATGACCATACCCTCGAAATCACTTCTATCTTTGCTTGCTAGTTGCTCGCTCTTTTGTTATGTCGTGATACCTACCACTTGCTATATCATGCCTCCCATATTGCCATGTCAAGCCTCTAACCCACCTTGTCCTAGCAAATCGTTGTTTGGCTGTGTTACCACTTTGCTCAGCCCCTCTTATAGCGTTGCTAGTTGCAGGTGAAGATTGAAGTTTGTTCCATGTTGGAACATGATTATTGTTGGGATATCACAATATCTCTTATTTAATTAATGCATCTATATACTTGGTAAAGGGTGGAAGGCTCCGCCTTATGTGTAGTGTTTTGTTCCACTCTTGCCGCCCTAGTTTCCGTCATACCAGTGTTATGTTCCTTGATTTTGCGTTCCTTACGCGGTTGGGTTATAATGGGAACCCCTTGATAGTTCGCCTTGATAAAACTCCTCCAGCAAGGCCCAACCTTGGTTTTACCATTTGCCACGTAGCCTTTTTCCCTTGGGTTCTGCAGACTCAAGGGTTATCTTTATTTTAACCCCCCGGGCCAGTGCTTCTCTAAGTGTTGGTCCAACCTGAGCGATGTCCGGCGCCCCCTGGGTAACCAGGGTCTATGCCAACCCGACGTCTGGCTCATCCGGTGTGCCCTGAGAGCGAGATATGTGCAGCTCCTATTGGGATTTGTCGGCACATCCGGGCGGCTTTGCTGGTCTTGTTTTACCATTGTTGAAATGTCCTGTAACCGGGATTTCGAGTCTGATCGGATCTTCCTGGGAGAAGGAATATCCTTCGTTGACCGTGAGAGCTTGTGATGGGCTAAGTTGGGACACCCCTGCAGGGATTTGAACTTTCGAAATCCGTGCCCGCGGTTATGGGAAGATGGGAATTTGTTAATATCCGGTTGTAGAGAACTTGACACTTAACTTAATTAAAATGCATCAACCGCGTGTCTAGCCGTGATGGTCTCTTTCCGGCGGTGTCCGGGAAGTGAACACGGTTCTTGTGTAATGCTTGTATGTAAGTAGTTTCAGGATCACTTCTTGATCACTTCTAGTTCGCGACCATGCTTTGCTTCTCTTCTCGCTCTCATTTGCGTAAGTTAGCCACCCTATATGCTAGTGCTTGCTGCAGCTCCACCTCATTACCTTTTCCTACCCATAAGCTTAAATAGTCTTGATCGCGAGGGTGTGAGATTGCTGAGTCCCCGTGACTCATAGATTACTTCCAAAACTAGTTGCAGGTGCCGTTGATACCAGTGAAGGTGACGCATCCGAGCTTAAGGAGGAGCCCGATGAAGAGCGTGTTCGTTGTGTTGTTTCGTTTCCAGTTGATCAGTAGTGGAGCCCAGTCGGGGCGATTGGGGATCTTTTGCATTAGGGGTTGTATTTCTTTATTTGGTTCCGTAGTCGGACCTTGATTGTATTTTGGATGATATAATGCTATATTTATGTATTGTGTGAAGTGGCGATTGTAAGCCAACTCTTTATCACTTTCATATTCAGTACATGGGATGTGTAAAGATTACCCCTCTTGCGACATGCCTACTATGAGGTTATGCCTCTAAGTCGTGCTCCGACACGTGGGAGATATAGCCGCATCGTGGGTGTTACAGTTCTATCGACCGCCGATACAACTCTACGCACGCTTGACGTTCGCTTTACCTAGAACAAGTATGAAACTAGAAGTACTTTGTAGGTCTTTTTGGATAGGTTTGCAAGATAATAGAGAGCATGTAAATAAAAAGTAGGGGCTGTTTAGATAAAGACACAACTAAGTTAGGTTTAGTAAAGAGCTTGTTGTTACAAGAAAGTTATTTGTCCCTAGGCAATCGATAACTAGACCGGTAATCATCATTGCAATTTTATATGAGGGGGAGGCATAAGCTAACATACTTTCTCTACTTGGATCATATGCACTTATGATTGGAACTCTATCAAGCATCCGCAACTACTAAAGATCATTAAGGTAAAACCCAACCATAGCATTAAAGCATCAAGTCCTCTTTATCCCATACGCAACAACCCCATTACTCGGGTTTGTGTTTTAGTCACTCACGCAAACCACTATAAGTGAATCATGAACGTATTGTAACACCCTACAGCGGGGATCCCTCACGCTTGCGCGACACGAAGAGCACCATAGGACAGCACCAATAATAAAACATGCAACTCAAACCAATCTTGATCATCAAATAGCCCATAGGACAAAACGGATCTACTCAAACATCATAGGATAGCCATACATCATTGGGAAATAATATATGGTGTTGAGAACCATGTTTAAGTAGAGATTACAGCGGGTAAGAGAGAGGTTACACCGCTACATAGAGGGGGCAGAGTTGGTGATGATGGCGGTGAAGTTGTTGGTGAAGATTGCGGTGATGATGATGGCCACGACAGTGTTCCGGCGCCACCGGAACAGAAGGGGAGAGGGGGCCCCTTCGTCTTCTTCTTCTTTGACCTCCTACCTAGATGGGAGAAGGGTTTCCCTGCTGGTCCTTGGCCTCCATGGCGTGGGAGGGGCGAGAGCCCCTCCGAGATTGGATCTGTCTCTCTGTCTCTATCTATTTCTACGTTCTCAGATTCTACCCTTTCACCGTTTCTTATATTCCTGGAGATCTGTAACTCCGATTCGGCTGGAATTTTAACATGATCTCTATCCGGATATTAGCTTTCTTGCGCGAAAGAAGGGCATCAACCGCCTTATGGGGTGGCCACGAGGGTCAGGGGCGCGCTTGCCCCCCTAGGGCGCGGCCCCTGCCTCGTGGGCCCCTCGAGCATTGTCTCGCGTTGATTTTTCTTCCCAAAAATCACATATATTCCAAAAAAATCTCCATCAGTTTTTATCCCGTTTGGACTCTGATTGATATGGATATTCTGCAAAACAAAAAACATGCAACAAACAGGAACTAGCACTGGGCACTTGATCAATATGTAGTCCCAAAAATAGTATAAAAAGTTGCCAAAAGTATATGAAAGTTATAGAATATTGGCATGGAACAATAAAAAATTATAGATACGACAGAGACGTATCACCCTGGTGTTTGAAATTCATGCCCATTTCTTGCATGGGACCAAAGGATGCACCCAAGGACACATATTTTGTTTTTCAACCAATTTATATGCAGTGGAGCATGTGTATGTAGTTCAAATTTGAATTATACACATAAAATGCATTGAAAACTCAGTTAATGCATAAAAATGTCCAAATGAACCCCGAAAAATCACAAAAATCCACACAACACTCTTGTTGTTCTATGTTGACACAAGAAAAAAATTGAAAGCAATAAGAGGCAATGGATATCGTTTCGTCCCCAAAGGTGGGACGTTCCCTACCGAAAACCATCATGCTTGTTGTGAGAAGCTTCGGTTTGTGAGAAGCATATACCCAAACCTGCCCCATATGGGACAAAATTTGTACCACGGCATGTTGATGCCGCTGCATGATAGCATGCCAAGTTTCATGAATTTCAGATGAGTTTTGGATTTACTAGAATTTAAAAACCATGCATCTCAATGTTTTGCCGGCAATCAACGGTGCCCCGGTGTTTGAAATTCATGCCCATTTCTTGCATGGGACCTAGGCATGCACCCAAGGACACAGATTTGATTTTTCAACCAATTTATATGCACTGGAGCATGTGCATGTAGTTCAAATTTGAATTATGCGCATAAAATGCATTGAAAACTCAATTAATGCATAAAAATGTCCAAACGAACCCCAAGGAATCACAAAAATTCACACACCACTCCTTTTGTTCTATGTTGATACGAGAAAAAAACTTGAAAGCAATAAGAGGCAATGGATATTGTTTCATCCCCAAAGGTGGGACGTTCCCTACCGAAAACCATCATGCTTGTCGTGAGAAGCTCTGGTTTGTGAGAAGCATATACCCAAATCTGCCCCATATGGGACAAAATGTGTAACACGGCATGTTGATGCTGCTCCATGATAGCATGCCAAGTTTCATGAATTTCAGATGAGTTTTGGATTTACTAGAATTAAAAAACTAGGCATCTCAATGTTTTGCCGGCAATCAATGGCGCCCCGGTGTTTGAAATTCATTCCCATTTCTTGCATGGGACCTAAGCATGCACCCAAGGACACATATTTTATTTTTCAACCAATTTATATGTAGTGGAGCATGTGCATGTAGTTCAAATTTGAATTATGCACATAAAATGCATTAAAAACTCAGTTAATGCATAAAAATGTCCAAACGAACCCCGAAAAATCACAAAAATTCACACAACACTCATGTTGTTCTATGTTGACACGAGAAAAAAAAATTGAAAGCAATAAGAGGCAATGGATATTCTTTCGTCCCCAAAGGTGGGACGTTTCCAACCGAAAACCAACATGCTTGTTGTGAGAAGCTCCGGTTTGTGAGTAGCATATACCCAAACCTGCCCCATATGGGACAAAATTTGTACCACGGCATGTTGATGCCGCTCCATGATAGGATGACAAGTTTCATGAATTTTAGACGAGTTTTGGATTTACTAGAATTTAAAAACCATGCATCTCAATGTTTGCCGGCAATCAACGGTGCCCCGGTGTTTGAAATTCATGCCCATTTCTTGCATGGGACCTAAGCATGAACCCAAGGACACAAATTTGATTTTTCAGCCAATTTATATGCACTAGAGCATGTGCATGTAGTTCAAATTTGAATTATGCACATAAAATGCATTGAAAACTCAATTGATGCATAAAAATGTCCAAACAAACCCCAAAAAACCACGACAATTCACACAACACTCTTGTTGTTCTATGTTGACATGAGAAAAAAAATTGAAAGCAATAAGAGGCAATGGATATTGTTTCGTCCCCAAAGGTGGGACGTTCCCTACCGAAAACCATCACGCTTGTCGTGAGAAGCTCCGGTTTGTGAGAAGCATATACCCAAATCTGCGCCATATGGGACAAAATATGTACCACGGCATGTTGATGCTGCTCCATGATAGCATGCCAAGTTTCATGAATTTCAAACGAGTTTTGGATTTACTAGAATTAAAAAAGCAGGCATCTCAATGTTTTGCCGGCAATCAACGGTACCCCAGTGTCTGAAATTCATTCCCATTTCTTGCATGGGACCTAAGCATGCACCCAAGGACACATATTTTATTTTTCAACCAATTTATATGCAGTGGAGCATGTGCATGTAGTTCAAATTTTAAATATGCACATAAAATGCATCGAAAACTCAGTTAATGCATAAAAATGTTCAAACGAACCCCGAAAAATCACAAAAAATCACACAACACTCCTGTTGTTCTATGTTGACACGAGAAAAAAATTTGAAAGCAATAAGAGGCAATGGATATCGTTTCGTCCCCAAAGGTGAGACATTCCCTACCGAAAACCATCATGCTTGTTGTGAGAAGCTCCGGTTTGTGAGAAGCATATACCCAAACCTGCCCCATATGGGACAAAATTTGTACCACGGCATGTTGATGCCGCTCCATGATAGCATGCCAAGTTTCATGAATTTCAGACGAGTTTTGGATTTACTAGAATTTAAAAACCATGCATCTCAATGTTTTGCCGGCAATCAACTGTAACATCCCAAATTTTCAATTTGGAATGTTATACATTAGATCATCATGCATATCATATTTTAGTTTTGCCTTTGGTTTTGATCCTAGAAAATCCTAAGCAACTCAAGGACCCACGGAGAGAGTTGGGGATTTCGTTATTTGCATATTTGAGTTTTCTCAAATTATGTAAACAGGATCATTTGATTTTATTTATTTTATCATCGATTATTTCTATTACAAAAATATGAGAGAGGGAATAAAATGACTTTCCCAAAATATAGAAATATTGAGGATTTAATAAAAAATCAAATAAGATTTATTTTGGAGTTTTTCGGTATTTTTATTTGAATTTAGGAAAAATGCGCGTTTTTCAAAGTTGTAGTTTGGGCCCAGATAAATGTTCACATTATCGGGCTTGATTTTAGGAACCCGACAAAATTTATTTCGTGATATTTGGAGTCCGTTTAGTATTTCTTTTTATTTTTCTTCCAAGCGGATTAAAAAAAACGCGTAACCGACTTCGGGCCGTAACCGGCCAGGAGACCGCCGGCCGGGCCTTTAAATAGCCGCCGCCCCGGCCCGAGAGGAGAGCAGCCGCCAGCCCCGGAA
>NC_057803.1:207340411-207351160 GCF_018294505.1 Triticum aestivum | reverse complement strand
CGCGCCTTTCGAGGTTCGCCGCCGCCCCGTTTTCCGTGCTGTTTTTTTTAAGAAAATCTGTTCGTCGTTTTTTTCTTTTTCGTCGGATTTTTCGCGGTTATTTTCTGATGGCGATTTCTGATCTGATTTTCGTTTTAGTGTAACTTTTCGCTCGTTTATCGGAATCAGGCGATTCAAGCGCCTGGAGTTTCGTCTCGAAACCCTTTTTCCGAATAATCAACTTAAACAAGTTTTTGCTACTGTAAAATTTGCCCTAGATCCAGATTACTAGAACGAAGTTGTTTTCTTTCGCAGTTTGATTTCTTTTGCTTCGTTCGATTTGATTCTTTTTGCCAACCAGGGTTCTTAAGTTGAACTTTTTGGTTAGATCTTCTATTTGAGTTTTACCTGTGCATTAGATGAGTACTTATTGTATGCTTGTTGTTTGTCTGTGATAGAATACCTGGAGTGCGCCGCCTGTTACGTTGAATCTCTAGGTTTCGCGGATCATCAGCAAGGCAAGTAACACTTTGATCATACCTTTTCTACAACCCAGTTTTATTGCATTAGATCAATCCTCACACATTGCATGATTATGATCTAATTAAACTGTGGGATGGGAAGTAGATGAGGTAGTACCTATTACCTGTTTATTATCAAACCTTTGGGAGTTACTTCTACGTTTGCTTATTAGGCCATGCTATGCCAGTAGACGTGGATTGGGTGAGTGATATCCATGACAGATGTGAGATTTATAATTAAGGGTTTATCTAAGGTGGCAACCTAACACACATCTGGGTGGATTGAGGCACCTGGGGTTACCAGGACTTGCCTGTTTTCTTTTGAACCGCCACCCAGGCTCAAAGGGATCATGAGATTATTCATACTAGAAACTTCCTTGTGCAGCCACAATCCATTATGGGCTCTGGCATAGTTGAGTAAGTCGTGCGAACTCTTACAGTGGTAGACTAGCAGATGTAGGGGAAAGTAGGTGTACCGGTCTACCCGTCATAAGGTGCCAGCGCTTCTGAAAGACTGTGTCTGGGTCATCCATCTTCTCAAACACCTTGTAGTGCGAGAAACCAAACGGAGGCGATCGAGTCTTGTGGGGAAAAGTGCGCAAACCTCTGCAGAGTGTATAAACTAATCATGATTAGCCGTGTCCCCGGTTATGGACATCTCGAGTATCTGGTACCTGGATTATCATGTGAATCTCAACATGTTACTCTAAATTAATTTTGATGGGTTTTAATGATGTTACTTAATTGGGATTGAGAATGCTGTCAACCATTCTCAATGTTTAACAACCACCATGATAGTAATTAATCTTATTCCTTTGAAGTAGGGAAAAATTGGCTTTACGCAAAAACTGTAACCATAGAGCTTTCCACCAGCCAAATATGCATATAGTATAGCTGTTGCATTCCTTTTTTCTCTATGTGTTACCTTGCCAGCATATTCCATGTGCTGACCCGTTTTCGGGCTGCAACGTTAATGTTGCAGACTTTTCAGACGATGATTAAGGAGTTTTAGGTCGTGGTTCTATACTCAATGATGCCGTTGGAGTTGATGGACTCACTTACCTTCCAAGCCTTCCTCTGTTATCGTTATTAGATGGCCTTAAGCCATATTTATTGTAATAAGTTCTCTTTTGAGACACTCGATGTAATAAGTGTGTGATTGCTACTCTGCTATAAATCCTCCGAGTACTGTGTGGTGTCAGCATTACTGATCCAGGGATGACACCGGAGCACAGAGATCAGACTGTTTGAGGTCTGGTCGCTACAGAGATGGTATCAGAGCACACGCTGACTGTAGGACACAACCACTACGCAAAAGACCTAGATCACTCTCTTCTCTTCTGACTTCTCATCTTTTCTACTCTTTAGGATGGCGGATGCAAGGAAAAAGTTCACACAACCAGATGAAGATACACCCTTTGGATGCCACTTGAAGGAAGTCACTAGATACCTGAACATAGGAGTACCAGGCTTCACGGGAATCTACAACGCCACTTTACCTGAAGAAGAGCGCTGGATGATTCAAGTTCAAGTTCCAGGAAGGACGTTCATGCCAGTCACTAAGCCCATAGAGTTTTCTTTTGATGCACCAACTTGGAGTCTAGGAAAGAGTATGGCAGCTCACATCGCCATGGGACGCATTGGAGAAGTCTACCGCAAGGATCTTAAGGATACTATCTACCAGATTTGTGGGCGCCGAGATGAACACTGGGAGATGATCAGCACCAGGAAGGATAGATCAATTGCAGCTTTTATCAAGGAGTTAAACCAACACATTCGACGCCAGGAGAATCAGATGTGCGCCGACATGATAGATCTAAAGAAGGCTAAGACTAGAATCAAGGAACTGGAGGAAGAACTCAAGGCTACACGCGAAGATTATGAAGAAGAAATTGAAGTATTGGTGGAGAAGAATGACGATCTAATCAAGAAGATTGGAATATTTATGGGAGGCCCGACACCAGTAGATGAAGACGAAGAACCCAAGGAGATTAGCCCGGAGGACTACATCATCATTGACGGCACCGATTCGGAACACGATAGTAGCGATGATGACTATGTTGATGAAGCAGGAGCAGATATCATGGAGTCTACAACCGTAGAATATTTCTAGTCGACCACCTCATCAGTAGTAGTAGTCCACCATGTAAAAATAGTAGTCCGAGCACTTTTTTGCGATAGCTAGATCGATTGTATGTCCTTGTTTGATTGATTGAAGTGAATTGTGTGCTTTTGCCTCATGTGCATATGGGTAGTGTTTTCCCTTTAGACCCCCTCTATTCTTATATCTCATCTTTTCTAAACCCTCAGATGCCTCCGAGACGTGACCCCGGATTTGCCTTTCCGCCGGAGCTCACCCAGTTGATCCAGCAGCAGAACACCTTGATGCAGTTGCTAGTTCAGAATCAGAATCAGGGGAACAACAACAACAACCCACCACCACCACCACCTGTTGAACACTTAGCCCGTTTTCTTAGGCTGAATCCGCCGGTGTTTTCCAGTAGCACCGAGCCGATAGTAGCAGATGATTGGCTCTGCAAGATAGTTAGAGAGTTGACCACAGCAGGATGCACAGATGTGGAGAAGGTTAAGTTTGCCGCACATCAGTTAGAAGGACCCGCAGCATCTTGGTGGGAGAATTTCACAGCCACCTTCCCAGTCGACACTGTCACAAGGGACCAATTTCAGCAGGCTTTTCATACCGCCAATGTTTCAGCAGGAGCAATGGCCATTAAGAAGCGTGAGTTTCGTAACTTGCGCGAAGGAGGACGGACAGTTGGCCAGTATGTGGAGGAGTTTAGTAAGCTAGCACGTTATGCCCCAGATGACGTTGCTACGGATCCAGCTAAGCAGGAGAAATTCCTGGAAGGATTGAATGATGAGTTGAGTATGCAGTTGATGGTAGCCACCTTCAACAACTACCGGGAGTTGGTAGATTGTGCTCTTATGATTGAAGGGAAGCAGCAGCAAATTGAGAACCGCAAGAGGAAGTATGGACAAGGGAAGTATAATTCAGGAGCTCAGTAGAAGCCTCGTTTTACCCCTAGGCCGGGAGGACATTTTCAGCATACCCATGGAGTAGGTAGCTCGCACAATCACAATGGCACCAAGAATGGTAATGGGAATGGAGGAAGCAATGGACAGAGCCGCAGCACCCCATCAACCCCAGCCAAGAAGGACTTGAGCCACGTCACTTGCTATAAGTGTTCGAAGCCAGGACATTATGCCAATGAATGTCCTGAAGGCCAAAATGGCAATGGAAGTTCTGGGAAGAAGCCGAACCCTTTCAACAGGGGACAGGTGAACCACGTTAGCGTGAAGGAGGTTGAAGCTCAGCCCGATGCAGTAATAGGTAAGTTTTTGGTTAAGTCATTTACTGCACTCGTTCTTTTTGATACTGGTGCATCGCATTCATACATATCAAGGGGATTTGTGGAAAAGTATAGCCTGCCCACTAGGATTCTTAAAACACCTATGCTAGTAAGCTCACCAGGAGCGGAGTACATGGCCAGTCAAGGATGTTTTCAAGTGCCATTAAGTATAGGAAGGTATGTTTTCCCAACGGATTTAATTATTTTGGAATCCCAAGGTCTGGATGTGATTCTTGGTATGGATTGGCTGTCGATGTATGGAGGAAACATCGATTGCGCCAGTAAGACAATTTTGCTCACAACGCCAGAAGGAAGAAGGATCAAGTATGTATCCCGTCATGCGCCAAACAGGACACAAGTAAATTCCTTATCAGGAGTTGTGCAGGAGGAAGTACCAGTGGTAAAGGATTTTCCTGATGTATTACCCGAAGAGTTGCCAGGCATGCCACCGGATAGAGACATTGAGTTTTTGATTGAGTTTTTGCCAGGCACTAGGCCAATATCAAAGAGACCATATAGGATGCCAGCAAAAGATTTGGTGGAAATTAAGAAGCAGATTAAGGAGTTACTGGATAAAGGATATTTTCGCCCAAGTTCTTCGCCTTGGGGATCGCCAGTACTTCTAGTGGAGAAGAAGGATGGATCGTTAAGAATGGGTGTTGATTATCGGGGATTGAACGAAGTAACAATCAAGAACAAGTACCCGCTACCAATGATCAATGATCTGTTTGATCGATTGCAAGGAGCTAAAGTGTTTTCCAAGATCGATTTGCGATCAGGGTACCATCAGTTGAAGATTCGAGAGCAGGACATTCCGAAGACAGCTTTCACCACAAGATATGGACTGTATGAGTATACCGTTATGTCATTTGGACTGACTAACGCACCTGCCTATTTTATGAACATGATGAACAAAGTGTTTATGGAGTTTTTGGATAAATTCGTCGTAGTGTTCATTGATGATATCCTGGTTTATTCAAAGAATGAAGAGGAACATAAGGAGCATTTGCGTTGGCACTTGGAAAGCTCAGAGAACATCAATTATATGCCAAGTTCAGCAAATGTGAGTTTTGGTTGAAGGAAGTAGGATTCCTCGGACATGTTATATCTGGAGAAGGTATAGCTGTTGATCCCGCTAAAGTCGAAACTGTGACCAAGTGGGAAGCACCAACAACAGTTGGAGAGATCCGAAGTTTTCTTGGACTCGCAGGATACTACCGGAGGTTTATTGAGAATTTCTCAAAGATTGCGAAACCTATGACGGAGTTGTTGAAGAAGGATACTAAGTTCAAATGGACTGAGGAGTGTGAGGCTAGTTTCCAGGAGTTGAAGAAACGCTTGGTTACCTCACCAGTGTTGATTTTGCCAGATCAAACCAAGGATTATGAGGTGTATTGCGACGCTTCATGTCGAGGACTTGGAGTAGTGCTTATGCAGGAAGGGAGAGTTGTTTCATATGCTTCAAGACAACTGAAGCCTCACGAGTTGAATTATGCCACGCATGATTTGGAGTTAGCAGCCATAGTGCATGCATTGAAGACATGGAGACATTTCCTCATCGGAAATCATTGTGAGGTGTACACGGATCGCAAGAGTTTGAAGTACATTTTCACGCAGAAGGAGTTGAACCTCAAACAAAGGAGATGGTTGGAGCTCATCAAGGATTATGATATGAAATTGCATTATCATCCCGGGAAGGCTAATGTAGTAGCTGACGCTTTAAGCCGCAAGAGCCATGTCAATACGTTAATGACGGGAGAAATACCCAAGGAGCTAGCAGAAAATCTTCGTGAACTATGTGTGGAAATAGTTCCGAGAAGGCTATGTAGCAACGTTGGAAATTCAGTCAACTTTGATGGATAGAATCAGGGAAGCTCAGAAAACTGACAAGGAGATTGCTTCTATAAAAGAGAAAATAAGCCAAGGAAAAGCTAAAGGATTTCGCGAGGATGAGCACGACACCCTATGGTTTGAAGACCGTGTTTACGTGCCCAATAACCCGAAGATTAGGAAGTTGATTCTGCAAGAGGCCCATGATTCACCGTATTCGATTCACCCAGGAAATACCAAGATGTATTTGGATTTGAAGGATATTTTCTGGTGGACCGGAATGAAAAAGGATATTGCGGAGTATGTAGCAGTTTGTGATGTATGTCAGAGAGTAAAGGAAGAGCATCAGAAGCCAGCAGGATTGTTGCAACCATTGCCGATACCCAAATGGAAGTGGGATAAGCTAGGCATGGATTTTATCACGGGATTACCAAGGACTCGTTCAGGCTATGACTCGATTTGGGTTATAGTTGATCGATTGACGAAAGTAGCTCATTTCATCCCAGTAAAGACCACTTACACCAGTGCTAAGTTGGCAAAGATATACATTACTAGGATCGTGTGTTTGCATGGAGTTCCGAGGAGCATCGTATTAGTTAGAGGAACCCAGTTTACCTCAAAGTTCTGGAAGCAGTTGCATGAGACTTTGGGTACTAGGCTAGAATTCAGTACAACTTTTCATCTGCAGACAGATGGACAGACCGAGAGAGTCAATCAGATTTTGGAGGATATGTTGAGAGCTTGTGCGCTAGATTATGGATCTAGTTGGGATGATAATTTGCCATATGCAGAGTTTTCTTACAATAATAGCTATCAGACCAGTTTGAAGATGGCACCTTTCAAAGCTTTGTACGGAAGGAGGTGCAGGACACCGTTGTCATGGGACGAAGTTGGAGACCGCCAGTTGTTTGGACCAGATTTAAGTTGATTCGCGATAGGCTCAAGGTAGCCCAGTCCAGGCAGAAGAGCTACGCAGATTCTAAACGCAAAGAGACAGTTTACGAAGTTGGAGACAGAGTTTATCTTCGAGTATCCCCACTTCGAGGGATTAAGCGCTTTGGAGTTAAGGGGAAGTTAGCGCCACGGTTTGTAGGGCCATATCGAGTTTTGGAGCGTATGGGAGAAGTGGCCTACAAGTTGGAATTGCCAGAAGGATTGGCAGGAGTGCATGACGTGTTCCACGTTTCTCAGTTGAAGAAGTGTCACGCGGAGATGGCTGACATACCTTTGAGAGACACAATGCTATTAGAAGCAATTCAGTTGGATAACAATTTGACCTATGAGGAGAAACCAGTCAAGATTCTCGAGTTTGCCAGCCGAGTTACTTGCAGCAAGGTTAATAAGTTTTGTAAAGTTTAGTGGAGCCACCACACGGAGGATGAAGCCACCTGGGAGCGAGAGGAAGATTTGCTCAAAGACCACCCTCACCTATTTTCTAGCCAACTCGAATCTCGAGGGCGAGATTCATCTTAAGGGGGGTAGGTTTGTAACATCCCAAATTTTCAATTTGGAATGTTATACATTAGATCATCATGCATATCATATTTTATTTTTGCCTTTGGTTTTGATCCTAGAAAATCCTAAGCAACTCAAGGACCCACGGAGAGAGTTGGGGATTTCGTTATTTGCATATTTGAGTTTTCTCAAATTATGTAAACAGGATCATTTGATTTTATTTATTTTATCATCGATTATTTCTATTACAAAAATATGAGAGAGGGAATAAAATGACTTTCCCAAAATATAGAAATATTGAGAATTTAATAAAAAATCAAATAAGATTTATTTCGGAGTTTTTCGGTATTTTTATTTGAATTTAGGAAAATGTGTGTTTTCCAAATTTGTAGTTTGGGCCCAGATAAATGTTCACATTATCGGGCTTGATTTTAGGAACCCGGCAAAATTTATTTCATGATTTTTGGAGTCCGTTTAGTATTTCTTTTTATTTTTCTTCCGAGCGGATTTAAAAAAACGCGTAACCGACTTCGGGCCGTAACCGGCCAGGAGACCGCCGGCCGGGCCTTTAAATAGCCGCCGCCCCGGCCCGAGAGGAGAGCAGCCGCCAGCCCCGGAAACCCTAACCCTAGCCCGCCCCAGCCGCCGCCCGCCGCCGCCGCCGCCGCCGCCGCCCGCCGGAGTTGTGCGCCTTTCGAGGTTCGCCGCCGCCCCGTTTTTCGTGCTTTTTTTTTAAAAAAAAAATTCTGTTCGTCATTTTTTTCTTTTTCGTTGGATTTTTCGCGGTTATTTTCTGATCGCGATTTCTGATCCGATTTTCGTTTTAGTATAACTTTTCGCTCGTTTATCGGAATCAGGCGATTCAAGCGCCTGGAGTTTCGTCTCGAAACCCTCTTTCCGAATAATCAACTTAAACAAGTTTTTGCTACTGTAAAATTTGCCCTATATCCAGATTACTAGAACGAAGTTGTTTTCTTTCGCCGTTTGATTTCTTTTGCTTCGTTCGATTTGATTCTTTTTGCCAACCAGGGTTCTTAAGTTGAACTTTTTGGTTAGATCTTCTATTTGAGTTTTACCTGTGTATTAGATGAGTACTTATTGTATGCTTGTTGTTTGTCTGTGATAGAATACCCGGAGTGCGCCGCCTGCTACGTTGAATCTCTAGGTTTCGCGGATCATCAGCAAGGCAAGTAACACTTTGATCATACCTTTTCTACAACCCAGTTTTATTGCATTAGATCAATCCTCACACATTGCATGATTATGATCTAATTAAACTGTGGGATGGGAAGTAGACGAGGTAGTACCTATTACCTATTTATTATCAAACCTTTGGGAGTTACTTCTACGTTTGCTTATTAGGCCATGCTATGCCAGTAGACGTGGATTGGGTGAGTGATATCCATGACAGATGTGAGATTTATAATTAAGGGTTTATCTAAGGTGGCAACCTAACACACATCTGGGTGGATTGAGGCACCTGGGGTTACCAGGACTTGCCTGTTTTCTTTTGGACCGCCACCCAGGCTCAAAGGGATCATGAGATTATTCATACTAGAAACTTCCATGTGCAGCCACAAGCCATTATGGGCTCTGGCATAGTTGAGTAAGTCGTGCGAACTCTTACAGTGGTAGACTAGTAGATGTAGGGGAAAGTAGGTGTATCGGTCTACCTGTCGTAAGGTGCTAGCGCTTCTGAAAGACTGTGTCTCGGTCATCCGTCTTCTCAAACACCCTGTAGTGCGAGAAACCAAACGGAGGCGATCGAGTCTTGTGGGGAAAAGTGCGCAAACCTCTGCAGAGTGTATAAACTAATCATGATTAGCCGTGTCCCTGGTTATGGACATCTTGAGTATCTGGTACCTGGATTATCATGTGAATCTCAACATGTTACTCTAAATTAATTTTGATGGGTTTTAATGATGTTACTTAATTGGGATTGAGAATGCTGTCAACCATTCTCAATGTTTAACAACCACCATGATAGTAATTAATCTTATTCCTTTGAAGTAGGGAAAAATTGGCTTTATGCAAAAACTGTAACCATAGAGCTTTCCACCAGCCAAATATGCATATAGTATAACTGTTGCATTCCTTTTTTCTCTATGTGTTACCTTGCCAGCATATTCCATGTGCTGCCCCGTTTTCGGGCTGCAACGTTAATGTTGCAGACTTTTCAGACGACGATTAAGGAGTTTTAGGTCGTGGTTCTATACTCAGTGATGCCATTGGAGTTGATGGACTCACTTACCTTCCAAGCCTTCTGCTGTTATCGTTATTAGATGGCCTTAAGCCATATTTATTGTAATAAGTTCTCTTTTAAGACACTCGATGTAATAAGTGTGTGATTGCTACTCTACTATAAATCCTCCGAGTACTGTGTGGTGTCAGCATTACTGATCCAGGGATGACACCGGAGCACAGAGATCAGACTGTTTGAGGTCTGGTCGCTACATCAATGGTGCCCCGGTGTTTGAAATTCATGCCCATTTCTTGCATGAGACCTAAGCATGCACCCAAGGACACAGATTTGATTTTTCAGCCAATTTATATGCACTAGAGCATGTGCATGTAGTTCAAATTTGAATTATGCACATAAAATGCATTGAAAACTCAGTTAATGCATAAAAATGTCCAAACGAACCCTGAATATTTCCAATTCTTTTATGATCACTGCAGATAAAAGGTCTAGCAATTCAAACACCGTCCATGGCCATTGTGACCCCATTATGTAATTCAAATCAAGACGAAAAATCAAGTAGATCCCACACAGTTTATTATAACCAACCGTGTGAGATGCAACACAAAATATCTTTGGACTGTGTCTGAATAAGGGAGCGTGTTTGATGACACTTTGTGCGCCAGTTTTATGGCTGAGGCGATGTAACACCCCGGATGTAACTTTTCCTATTTGTACTCCAACTCTTACCGTTTCCGGCGTTAAGTTAATTTATTTTCTCAGGTTCGGGTCTTTGTCTCCGTGTGTTGTTGTCGTTGTCATGCATCTCATATCATGTCATCATGTGCATTGCATTTACATATGTGTTCATCTCATGCATTCGAGCATTTTCCCCGTTGTCCGTTTTGCATTCCGGCGCTTCGTTCTCCTCTGGTGGTCTTTTCTAGCTTTCTTTCGTGTGTGGGGATTAAACATTTCCGGATTGGACCGAGACTTGCCAAGCGGCCTTTGTTTACTACCGGTAGACCGCCTGTCAAGTTTTGTACCATTTGGACTTCGTTTGATACTCCAACGGTTATCCGAGAGACCGAAAAGGCCTCGTGTGTGTTGCAGCCCAACACCCCTACAATTTAGCCCAAAACCCACCAAACTCTGCTCCATGTCCTAGAGCGTTCGATCACGATCGCGTGGACAAAAACCGCACCTCATTTGGACTCTCCTAGCTCCCTCTAGGATTATATATACACCCCCCATTCTAAATTCGCGGATCCTCTCCCCCCTAACCCTAAAAAAAATCCCAGATCCGCCGCTCCGGACGTGTTCGGGCAGAGCCGGACAACGTCCGCCGCCACCGCCAGCCACTCCACGCCCGCCACCTGTCAGCTCGCCGCCGCCTCCCACCGCCGGCCCGGGA
>NC_057803.1:207330501-207339989 GCF_018294505.1 Triticum aestivum | reverse complement strand
GCCGCCGCCGCAGCGCGAGCCGCCGCCGCCACAGGAGGTCGCCGGCGACGCCCCGACTCCGGCCGGCCTCCTCTCCCCATCTCCGGCAAGCCCCGGCCGGCCCTCCCTCCTCCTCCGACGAGGAGCTCCGGCGAGAGCCCGGCCACCTCGGTTCGCGCGCCGCCCCGATCCAGATCTGTTTTCAGGGTTGACCTAATTTTTTTCTCTAAGTCCCAGAATTTTTAGTCCATATGCTCCTGTTCGCGGCTCCGTAACTTTGCACCCGTAGCTCCGATTCATGCATATAGCATACCAAAATGTTCATCTTAGAGAGTACATCATTTCATTCCATTGCATCATTTTCATTTGAGCTCATCTTGATGCCCGAAATGATGTTAGAAGAGGGCTACTTGAGTTAATTGTCAGATTTGTTACTCCGTTTAGCACTTTTGTCATTTTTGCCATGATTAATGTGTGCATGATATGCCCGTGAGTTCTTCATATGTTTTGTTAAGGGTTTTGTCATCTTTCCAGAGGTGCAACCCATGTATTTTTAGGATGTGTGTGGTGACTTGTGCAAGCTTGCAAAGTGGTGCACCTGCTAATTCTGTTTTCAGGGACTTAGTATTTTCACTAAGTCCTGGGATTGTTTATCTCATGATGCCATATGTTCATGTTGTTTCCTAGTAATCCGTGCCTCTTTTGAGGATGATCAGTAACGGAGTTTTGTTAATATTGTAGTGCTCTATCCATCCATGTCTTTGTTTGCAATTATGGAGCATCCTAGCTTGAGTCAATCGAGCTCTACTTTTACTTCGTTGCGAATCTGGGCAGATCGTCAACTTGTTTGCGATTTTGCCGATGTTTTTGTAGTTGATCCGTGCATGCTATGCCATTGTTATTGCCATGTATAGCTTGCATTTTGTGCCTTCTTAAGGGATGTATGCTTGTCTTGCCATGACTTGCATCGTGGTGAGTGCATCGATCTCGTAAACATGCCTTCATGAGTTATGTTTCAGCATGACCCAGTTTTCACTAAGTCTGAAAACTGATTATGTTTTTGCTATGTTCGTGTGCTTGTTAGTATATTTTGTGATCCCTTTTGGCTCAAGGTCACTAAGGGACTTTTGTTAAGCTTGTTGAGTAGCTCCATGACATGTCTTTCTTTGTCATGTTCAGGTCCTGTAGCATGTTGTTTTGTTGCTCCGAAGAGGGCTATATGATCTGAAATTCCAGACAAGTGTTAATTTCACTAAGTCTGAGATCTGTTTACCATTTGCGTTTTTGCCATGCTTGTTTGAACCTGTTACTGGATGAATTGGCCGTAGACCAGTGCTAGACTTTTGTTAAGCATCTTGTTTGCATCCCTTTCATGTATTTTTTTGTCATGTTTGGGTACTGTAGCATGTTCATCTCGTTGCATTTAGATGCCTACTTGCTGTAAATTGCAGACCGGTGTCATTTTTGAAACGCTTGCCATTTCCAAACCGTAACTCCGATTCCGGCGTTCTTTATATCATTTTCAAGCGATTTCATCTCATCTTTCCAGTGGCACCCTTGGAATTCCAAGTTGAGGCCAGCTTCATGCATTTCCTGTCATATCTTGCATTTTGCATCCCGCATCGCATCCCGCATAACATATCATCTTTGCATCGTGTTGTTTGAGTTTGCACGTGGTTGATTGTGTCCTTGTTGCTTGTTTGTCTTGTTTGGGTAGAGCCGGGAGACGAGTTCGCTAACAAGGAGCCCGCTGAGTTTGCTTTTGAGGATCCAGTCAATTCTGACAACTGTGCAGGCAGGATGATCCTACCCTTGAAATCACTACTATCTTTGCTATGCTAGTTGCTCGCTCTTTTACTGTGCCATTTCTACGATGCCTACCACTTTCTTGCAAGCCTCCCAAATTGCCATGTCAAACCTCTAACCCACCTTTGTCCTAGCAAACCGTTGATTGGCCATGTTACCGCTTTGCTCAGCCCCTCTTATAGCATTGCTAGTTGCAGGTGAAGATTGGAGGCCGTTCCTTGTTGGAACATTTATTTACTTGTTGGGGATATCATTATATTGCCTTGTTATCTTAATGCATCTATATACTTGGTAAAGGGTGGAAGGCTCGACCTCTCGCCTAGTGTTTTGTTCCACTCTTGCCGCCCTAGTTTCCGTCATATCGGTGTTATGTTCCCGGTTTTTGCGTTCCTTACGCGGTTGGGTTATAATGGGAACCCCTTGATAGTTCGCCTTGATTAAAGCTTTTCCAGCAGTGCCCAACATTGGTCTTACCATTCGCCACCTAGCCTTTTCTTTCCCTTGGGTTCTGCAGACTCAAGGGTCATCTTATTTTAACCCCCCCGGGCCAGTGCTCCTCTGAGTGTTGGTCCAACCGAGGGATGTCCGGGGCTACTAGGGGCAACTCTAGGCTGGCCTACCCGACGTCTTGCTCATCTGAGTGTGCCCTGAGAAAGAGATATGTGCAGCTCCTATCGGGATTTGTCGGCACATTCGGGCGGTGTTGCTGGTCTTGTTTTAACCTGTCGAAGTGTCTTGAGTTACCGAGATACTGAGTCTGATCGGAATGTCTTGGGAGGAGGTCTATTCCTTCGTTGACCGTGAGAGCTTGTCATGGGCTAAGTTGGGACTCCCCTGCAGGGATTGAACTTTCGAAAGCCGTGCCCGCGGTAATGGGCAGATGGGAATTTGTTAATGTCTGGTTGTAGACAACTTGAACCTTAATTTAATTAAAATGAATCAACTGAGTGTGTTACCGTGATGGCCTCTTCTCGGCGGAGTCCGGGAAGTGGACACGGTGTTGGAGTAATGTTTGCGCAGGTTGTTCTCTAGCTTCTCGCTCGTGCTTTGCCTCCTCTTCTCGCTCTCTTTTGCGGATAAGTTAGCCACCATGTTTTCTAGTCGCTTGCTGCAGCTCCACTCATATTTTACCTTGCCTTACCTACAAGCTTGAATAGTCTTGATCGCGAGGGTGCGAGATTGCTGAGTCCCTGTGGCTCACAGATTACTATTACACCAGATGCAGGGCCTGATGATTCCGCTCCAGGAGACGCGTATGAGCTCAAGTGGGAGTTCGACGAAGACTCTCAACGATACTATGTTTCCTTTCCCGATGATCAGTAGTGGTGCCCAGTTGGGGGTGATTGGGACCGTGTCGCATGTTGGGTTCTCTTTTATTTTGGCGCCATAGTCGGGCCATGAGTGTTTGGATGATGTAATGTTATTTATGTACTTGATTGACGTGGCGAGTGTAAGCCAACTATGTTATCTCCCTTTTTATTATCATATTACATGGGATGTTCTGAAGATTGCCTAACTTGCGACATATGCCTTCAATGCGATTATGTCTCTAAGTCGTGCCTCGACACGTGGGAGCTATAGTCGCATCGAGGGTGTTACAAGTTGGTATCAGAGCCTTCCCCGACCTTAGGAGCCCCATTGCTTGATCGTTTTTAGCGGCCGAGTCGTGTCTAGAAAAATGTTTTGAGTATTTTAGGAATTATATATCGGAGAGTTTAGGAATTCTTTTTACTTCCCAGTCTCCTCATCGCTCTGGTAAGGCATCCGGACGTAGAGTTTTGACTCTTCTCTTCTCAAATTTCACTAAAAATTTTTTTAGGATCACGCGGGTATCTTGGAATCGTTCCGATGATTTTATGATGAGAACATTGTCTTGGTGCCTCCTGTCAGGGGTTTAGTGGAAGTGTCCCGGGGAGTTGAGCTCTGAGGTGTTGTCATCATAATTTTATCGTTGCAGTTCTGGAATACCTGAGTCTAGTACGCCGACATCGAAAATCTCTTTTATGCAGTTCGTTGGTGAGATAACCTCGACGCCACCCAGTACTGGGGAGGGAGTTCGGGAGTATCACCATAACTTGTATAACGGATGCTTTTCGGAGGTTGAGGTAGATGGTTTCCAAAGGTTTCTTGGTTATGTGTTGAAGGATGGATACAGCTGGATGTAGGATTTGCTAGTTTGGGTGAGATATTATGCTTCCCCTGTATCCCCAACACCTAATTGCATAACCGGAAAGGTTCGGGAGTTTCATAGGTGGGAATTCTAGTAGCTCTAGATTTTCTTCCACGGATATTGGTTTGAGATTGAGATTTCTTACCGATTATTCGTTCTTGATCCGCACCTTGTTGATTTATTTCTCTACCTTAATTCTACGTGGCTTCTCAATTTATGGATATGTGACCATTTCAAGAGGAATGTATTCGTTCATTTTGTTCGAATGTGAAGACTATATGTTGCAATTTTCATTCCGTTGGATTCAGCTTCATTATTTATGTGTCAATGTGCTAATGGTGGTCAACCTCTTCAGGATGGCTCCTCCAACGCGCACGACTCCGAATCCTGATCCGCCACCACCTCCACCTCCTCCGGAGGCATGGAAAGCTGTGATGGACGCAGCCAATGCAAACACACAGCTGATCATGCAAATTCTCCAAGAGCGCAATCAAGGCAGTCAAGGGAATCAAGGCAGCAATCAGAGTCACTTTGCTACGCTCAACCAGTTCCTTGCTAACGGGCCAAAGACTTTCAGCAATTGTGTTGAGGCAACCGATGCTGACGATTGGCTTGTGGATCTGTGCAAGAATTTCGAGTGCAGTAACATCAGGCCTGAGGACTTTGTCAAGTTCGCTTCCTTCTAACTCAAAGATCAAGCTGCAGAATGGTTCCAGCAGTACAAGGACTCCAGAGGTGGACGTGTTATCACTTGGGATGATTTCCGTCGAGATTTCCGAGCTCATCATATTCCGCAGAGTGTGGTTGAAAGCAAGCGTGAGGAATTCCACAATCTGAAGCAAGGCTCTTTGTCTGTCTATGACTACAACAAGTTGTTCCAAAAGCTCGCCCGCTTTGTTAAGCAGAACGTCCCTGATGAGAAGAGCATGATATATCAGTTCAGGGGTGGTCTCAGAGAAGAAATTCAGCTCGCTCTTGTTCTCTTTGAGCCCTTGAGGTACGATGAGTTCTACAACATGGCACTGAAGCAAGAGGCTGCTCAGTTGAGGTGTGATGCTTCCAAGAAGCGAGTCAGAGATGTTACTCCTTCTTCCTCTACTCAAGTGGCCAAGCAGCAGAAGTTCTGGCTTCCTCCTCCTCCGTTCCGTCAGCCGTATCAGCAGAAGAGCAAAGGTGGCAGTGGTTCTTCCCACCCACCCAACCCTGGCTTTCAGAACAAAACTTCGTCTCAAGCTCCAAGATCGAGTGCTCCGTATTACCGTCCGCTTTCAGAGGTCACGTGCAACAAGTGCCAACAGAAGGGTCACTATGCCAACAAGTGTTTCAACCAGAGGCGTCTTCCTCCTCCTCCTCCTGTCAGATCGGCAAGTACAGTTGTGGTCAAGCATAACCCCAAGTCCGCCAAGGTCAACTTGCTGAATGCAGCTCAGGCAGAGGAATCACCAGATGTGATCATGGGTAACCTTCCTGTTAATGACATTCCCGCAAGAGTTCTTTTTGACACTGGTGCATCTTTATCATTTTTGTCGAAGCCTTTTGCATCCATGCATGATGTGCATACTATTGATTTGCCTAAGCCGATAGCGGTCTCTTCTCCGGGTTTGTTGATGAACACAAAAATGATGGCTCCGGATGTTACTATCACATTGGGCGACTACAAGTTCCTTTCTTCTCCTATGGTGCTTGGTAACTCAGATATTGATCTTATTCTTGGAATGGATTGGCTTTCTAAGCACAAGGCTCAGCTTGATTGTGCAGCCAGGCAGATTCAATTGACTCATTCGTCTGAGGATGTAATTGTCTTTGCCAATCATGAGGATACTATCCGTCTGTTTTCTCTCAATGAGAAGGGTGAATTGGATGCCATCTCTCAAATTCTAGTCGTTTGCGAATATCAAGACGTCTTTCCAGAAGAGCTCCCAGGAATGCCTCCGCACCGGCCAATTGAATTCGTTATTGATCTTGAGCCTGGCACGGAACTTGTGTGCAAACGTCCTTACAAGATCGGACCTGAAGAGTTGAAAGAGCTGAAGAAGCAACTCGACATGCAAGAGAAAATGGGTCTCATCCGGCCTAGTTCTTCTCCGTGGGGTTGTGGTGTTCTTTTTGTGAAGAAGAAGGATGGAACGGACCGACTTTGTGTTGATTACCGTCCAGTGAACAAGAAGATCATCAAGAACAAATACCCACTTCCCAACATCAATGAGCTGTTCGAACAACTCAAAGGTGCCCAAGTATTCTCCAAGCTTGATCTCCGTATGGGTTATCACCAGATTCGCATTCGTGAAAAAGATATTCCCAAGACAGCATTCAGAACAAGCTTTGGTTCTTATGAATACACTATCATGTCTTTTGGTCTCGCCAACGCTCCTCCGACGTTCTCTCGCATGATGAACTTCATCTTCAATGCCTACACCAATGACTTCGTTTTGGTCTATCTCGACGACATTCTGGTTTTCTCGAAGAACAAGGAAGATCATGCCAAACACTTGCGTTTGGTTCTTGATAAGCTCAGGAAACATCAGTTCTACGCCAAGTTCTCCAAGTGTGAATTTTGGCTTGATGAGGTTCTTTATCTTGGTCATATCATCTCTGCCAAGGGTATTGCCATGAATCCTGAGAAGGTGTCTGCAATTGTGAATTGGGAACCTCCTCAGAATGTGAAGCAACTCCGCAGTTTTCTCGGTCTCGCAAGCTATTGCCGAAGATTCGTTGAAAACTTTTCTAAGATCGCGAAGCCTCTCTCTAATCTTCTTCAGAAGCACGTCAAGTACGTTTGGTCTCCGGAGTGTGACATTGCTTTTAACACTTTGAAAGAGAAGTTGATCACTGCTCCAGTTCTGACTCCGCCTGATGAATCCAAGCCGTACGGGGTCTTTTGTGATGCCTCTCTCCAAGGTCTTGACGCAGTATTAATGCAAGAGAAGCAAGTTGTTGCTTATACATCTCGCCAGTTGAAGCATAATGAGAAGAACTACCCCACTCATGATCTCGAGTTGGCGGCAGTTGTGCATGGTCTTTTGACTTGGACACATCTTCTATTGGGAAGAAAAGTGGATATTTTCACTGATCACAAGAGTCTCAAGTACATCTTCACTCAGCCTAATCTCAACCTCAGGCAAACTCGATGGGTCGAAATGATTCAAGAGTATAATCCGAGTATTGAGTACACTCCAGGCAAGGCTAATGTGATTGCTGACGCATTGAGCAGAAAGGCCTACTGCAACAGTCTGATTCTCAAGCCTTATCAACCCGAGCTTTGTGAAGCTTTCCGCAAGCTTAATCTGCAAGTTGTTCCTCAAGGTTTCCTCGCCAACCTTCAAGTCTCTCCTACCTTAGAAGACCAGATTCGCCAAGCCCAGCTTCTTGATGCTATGGTGAAAAAGGTGAAGATTGGGATTGCCAAGAGTCAGTCCAAGTACAAGTGCTACCGCCTTGATGACAAGGACACTCTCTTCTTCGAGGATCGTATTGTTGTACCCAAAGGTGACCTCCGTGAAGTGATCATGAACGAGGCTCACAATTCTCTCCTCTCCATCCACCCTGGGAGCATGAAGATGTATCAGGACCTTAAGCAAGCTTATTGGTGGACTCGAATGAAGCGCGAGATCGCTCAATTCGTGAATGAATGTGATGTCTGCAGAAGAGTGAAGGCAGAACACCAAAGGCCAGCAAGTCTCCTCCAACCTCTTGCCATTCCAGAATGGAAGTTTGACCACATTGAGATGGACTTCGTGACTGGGTTTCCAAAGTCCAAGCGTGGTAATGATGCTATATTTGTTGTCATCGACAAACTCACCAAAGTGGCTCATTTTCTACCTATCAAAGAGTCGATCACTGCAGCTTAATTGGCGGAACTCTATACCTCTCGCATTGTCTCTCTGCACGGTATTCCTCAAGTGATCTCTTTAGACCGTGGCAACATCTTTACCTCGAAGTTTTGGGATTCTTTTCAAAAGGCCATGGGCACTAACATCCGCTTCAGCACAGCTTTCCATCCTCAAACAAGCGGTCAAGTCGAGCGTGTCAACCAGATTCTTGAAGATATGCTCAGGGCTTGTGTGATCTCCTTTGGCATGAAGTGGGAGGATTGTCTTCCTTATGCTGAATTCTCCTACAACAACAGTTTTCAAGCAAGTTCGGGCAAGGACCCTTTTGAAATTCTGTATGGCAGGAAGTGCCGTACCCCTCTCAACTGGTCTGAAACCGGTGAACGCCAGCTTTTGGGTAATGACTTAATTACAAAAGCAGAAGAAATGTGCAAAGTCATTCGTGATAACCTCAAAGCAGCCCAATTGCGCCAGAAGAGCTACTATATAGTAAGCACCGTGATTTGGCTTTCGAGATCGGAGATCATGTTTACCTCCGCGTCTCTCCTATGAAAGGTACTCATCGCTTCGGTATCAAAGGGAAGCTTGCCCCTAGATACGTGGGACCTTTCAAGATTGTCAGCAAGAGAGGCGACCTCGCCTATCAACTCGAGCTTCCTTCAAACTTTGCAAATGTTCACGACGTGTTCCATGTCTCTCAGCTTCGAAAGTGCTTCAAGACTCCTGACCGCACCGTCAACTTCGAGGACATTGAGCTCCAAGAAGATCTCTCTTATCGTGAGCACCCAGTTGCTATTCTTGAAGAGACTGAACGCAAGACTCGCAACAAGTCAATCAAATTTCTCAAAATCAAGTGGTCACACCATTCCAACCGTGAAGCTACCTGGGAACGCGAGGATCACCTCCGTTCTGAGTACCCGGCGTTCTTTCAGTCCTAGATCTCGGGACGAGATCCTTTCGTAGTGGTGGAGTGTTGTAACACCCTGGATGTAATTTTCCCTATTTGTACTCCAACTCTTGCCGTTTCCGGCGTTAAGTTAATTTATTTTCTCGGGTTCGGGTCTTTGTCTCCGTGTGTTGTTGTCATTGTCATGCATCTCATATCATGTCATCATGTGCATTGCATTTACATACGTGTTCATCTCATGCATTCGAGCATTTTCCCGTTGTCCGTTTTGCATTCCGGCGCTTCGTTCTCCTCCGGTGGTCTTTTCTAGCTTTCTTTTGTGTGTGTGGATTAAACATTTCCGGATTGGACCGAGACTTGCCAAGCGGCCTTGGTTTACTACCGGTAGACCGCCTGTCAAGTTTTGTACCATTTGGACTTCATTTGATACTCCAACGGTTATCCGAGAGACCGAAAAGACCTCGTGTGTGTTGCATCCCAACACCCCTCCAATTTGGCCCAAAACCCACCAAACTCTGCTCCATGTCCTAGAGCGTTCGATCACGATCGCGTGGCCAAAACCCGCACCTCATTTGGACTCTCCTAGCTCCCTCTAGGCCTATATATACACCCCCATTCTAAATTCGCGGATCCTCTCCCCCCTAACCCTAAAAAAATCCCAGATCCGCCGCTCCGGACGTGTCCGGATGGAGCCGGACAACGTCCGCCGCCACCGCCAGCCACTCCACGCCCGCCACCTATTAGCTCGCCGCCGCCTCCCACCGCCGGCCCGGGAGGCCCGAGCCGGGCCCCCGAG